>NW_026877069.1:0-20953 GCF_032173495.1 Musca vetustissima | reverse complement strand
ATAATAACAATAACAACAAGTAAACAAACATGCATCATTAAAAACGAAAAATGTTATTGTACTTGAATTAATGGTAGTGCTGTTGTTGTTGTAGTTCTTGTTTGTTTTCTAATTAATTGCAATTCTGTGGTAAGTGATATTGTTGCCGTAACATGCTTGAATTATGCAATTATTTGTTGACCAATTTTTCGGCTAATGAGCTAATATTTCAACATTTGGAAATGGATATATGTTTAAATTGTTTTGAAAAATAATTTTCGTATTTGTTTGCAAATAAACAAGAATGCCGATTTGTGGAAAACATATTATTGTCATAAGCAAACAATTAAATGTAAATGAAATTACAGATTTTTAAATCATGGTAGTGTTTATCATTTAGAATTTTTTTGATAACAATTTAATTGATTTTGACTGAAAAATATGTTTTTCTCTATTATTCTTTTAAATATTATAGGTAACAAATACATATATCACCACAAATGCATTTAATAGAAATATTTTTAGTTATTTTTAATAATTAATTTATTAAAAGTATTTTTATTTCTTAAGCACAGCTAAACGCGTTTTTATAAACATCTGTGTGAACAGTTTTTAACCGATTTTTTTTTAATTTGATCCGGAAAATAATAGAAAATTGAATTTTTCAGTAAAATCATTTGTTCAGTATTTGTGGAAATAAGCATAAATTATGAATTTTAAAATAAGTATATACGAAAATCATATAATGCGATTATATATTAAATCGATTTAGTATTTCTTGAAATTGTTGAATCATATGCTGATGATAGTTTGTGTTCCAACTTCCAACCAATTTTAATACAGATTTAAGCCAAAATTTCCCTTTAAATGACCATACTACTCCCATGTACTACGCTTGTCCGTACGTTCATATACTTTTGTAAGCAAATTTCAGGTCAGGTTGAAATTTGAGAAACTTCGTTCAGATTTAGATATAGCTCCACATATATATTTTTGTTCGATTTTACTATAGCGCACCGATTGCGACGAAATTGAATTTATAATAAAATGTATAAATTGAGACCAAATATACACAACGTAAATAAATATGTAGAATGTGATGTGTTAAGTTTTATTCAAGTCGGTTCAAATTTGGATATAGCTCCCATATTTTACCCTTCACCACACTGTGGTACGGGGTATTATATCTTTGTGCATATGTTTGTAACAGGCAAAAGGAAACGAGATAGACACATGGTTCCTTTTGAGAATATGCTTAGAATCACTTTCTAAGTCGATTTATGCATGTCCGCCCGTCTGTCTGTCCATGTTAAATTGTAAACATAGTACAGGTCGCATTTTTGATTCGAATTGGATGAAATTTGATACAGCTCATTTATTTGGACCAAGGACGAACCCTATTGAAATTGGGAAAAATCGGTTCAGATTTAGATATAGCTCCCATATATATATTTAACCGATTTAATGTGAACGGTCCCTTTATATCTTTCGATTTGCACGAAATTTGGTACAACCTAATCATTTAGGTCTAGAATGATGTCTGCCAAGTTTCGTGAAAATCGGTTCAGATTTAAATATAGCTCCCATATATAGTTTCGTCCGATTTAATCTAAATGGTGCACCAAAGTCTCTATATATCATTCGATTTGCACGAAATTTTTCAAAGAGTACTGAATTAGGTCCAGAATGATGTGTGCTAAGTTTCGTGAAAATCGGTTCAGATTTAGATATAGCTCCCATACATGTAGTTTCGTCGGATTTAAGGTAAATATTGCTCCAAAGACCATTCGATTTGCACGAAATTTGGCACATCGTAATGAATTAAGTCAAGAACGATATGTGTTAAATTTCCTGAAAATCGGTTCAGATTTAGATATAGCTCCCATATAAATTTTCGTTCGATTTTAGATAAATAGTGCACCAAAGTCCCTATATATCCTTCGATTGCCACCAAAATTTGCATAGCATTCTGAATTAAGCCTAGAACGATGTGTGTTAAATTTCGTGAAAATCGGTTAAGATTTAGATATTGCTCCTATATATATTTTCTTCCGATTTTAGTTAAATAGTGCACCAAAGTTTCTATATATCCTTCGATTTGCACGAAATTTGGCACAGCGTACTGAATTAAGTCTAAAACGATGTGTGTTAAATTTCGTGAAAATCGGTTCAGATTTAGATATAGCTCCCATATATTTTCATCCGGTTTTAGGTAAATGGTGCACCAAAGTCCCTATATTTCTTTCGATTTGAACGAAATTTGGCATAGCGTACTGAATTAAGTCTAGTGTGATGGGTGTTAAGTTTCGTGAATATCGGTTCAGATTTAGATATAGTTCCCATATATTTTTTCGTCCGATTTAATGTAAATGGTGCACCAACGTCCTTATATTACTTTCGATTTGCACGAAATTTTGCTTAGCGTACTGGATTAAGTCTGGGACGATCAGTGTTAAAGTTCGTGAAAATCGGCTCATATTTAGATATAGCTCCCATATATATTTTCATCCGATTTTAGGTAAATAGTGCACCAAAGACCCTATATATCCTTCGATTTGCACGAAATTTGGCATAACGTACTGAATTAAGTCTGTGTTAAATTTCGTGGAAATCGGTTCAGATTTAGATATAGCTCCCATACATATTTTCGTCCGATTTAAGGTAAATTGTGCACCAAAGTCCATATATATCTTTCGATTTGCACGAATTTTTGCTCATATATATTTTCGTCCGATTTTACACGTATTTGTGCACAATGTATCAAATTGGACTTGAATGACGTTATTGGGTTTTGTTGAAATTGGTGCAGATGCTTCCATATGTATTTCGAACGGGTGTATGATTGAGATTAAATTTTTAACAGTGCGGCGTACCGAATAGAGTGTATCAATTTTGCTTTAAGGGAACCCCACCCATTCATGATTTTAATTTTTTAAGTTTTTCAATGGGCTGGTAAATCAATACCAATGCTTGTAAAGGTTTGTAATTTTGCACATATATATTTGAAGATTAAAAAGAGAGGAAAAATTTTTTACAAAAAAAAAAAAAAAAAGTTAATTGTTTTGTTGTTGTTTTTTGTAATTAAAGAAAAGTCCTTATTTTTGATGGCGGGCATTATAACTCCTCGCTGGAACATCGGAATCCGTAAATTCCAACGGTGTTAGTAGGAGTACATGTCTGGCTCTCGTATGAACTAGGATTATTGACTTCGCTCTAAAATTAACAAAATGGCGGACCTCTGAAAAAATATTTTTGAAAAATCGCCGATTTTTGACCAAAACCACGTTAAAAAATAAGGAAGATCTTCACCGATTGGCTTTATCCTAGTCCATACGATAGCTATACACTCACAGAGAAGCGTGTCAAAATTTGGGACCGATTGGATTATTATTTTTTGAGTTATCGTGCCCGCCATTCGCTTCGAGAAAAATGCGTTTAAAGTTTGAGAAGCCCTTTAGCCGTCACTTGATGCTGACAAAATAAATCGGCTATATTTTCAAGAGTCCTTGAGATTTTCACTTGAAATTGTGTAGGGACATTCTTAATTTTGTGTAGATTCGAATTAAATAAAAAAAATTGACCCCGTGAATGGGGGAGGGTCCCCTTAACGTAAAAATGAGCCCAATGTTTTGTTTACACTTCAAGCCGTAATATTTTAATGAGAGATATTCTGAACTCGAAATTGTTAGTTTATATCCTACAAAGACAATTTTCCATTTCCATCCGTCTGAACACATGGTGACATCGAAATTTAAAAATGAGCTATATTGGTCCTCATTTGGGCACCCCCTTGTATAATGATTCTTCTTAATTTTCGGTATTTTCTATCAGAGGAAATCCATATTGGCCCCCAATCAGGTAAAGCCTCATATAATTCTGTCCTCTTAATTAGAGTCTATTAAGGATATTTGACACAAGTTCCACCCTTTTAAGCCTTATTAATATCGGTACATGTTCTGGGGTTTGAAGATTTTAGAAAAAAATTGCTGAAATTTGTACTTGTATTTCTTGTGCGTTGAGGTTTATTACAATAGTTTATGAAGTTGTCTGTATATGCCCATTTTTTTTTGGTTGGCCATTACTATCCTTCTCCGAATTTCAAAACTGATCTCATTCGTTTTATTTATGGCGGTAGCAAGGTATATAAAATCGTTGACTACCTCGAAGCTATAGTTCTCAAGTTCCACAGTTGTGGTCCGAGTCTACTGGACGTCTTGCCCTTTGATACCATCAGTTTGGCCTTCTCGCCGTTTACTGTCAGACCCACTTTGGCAGGCTCCTTCTCAATTTGTTCAAAGGAGTTTGTTACCATTCTCAATGTTCGACCCATTATGTCGATGTCATCGGTATAGACGAGTAACATATTTTGTTTGGTGTACAGAGTGCCATTTTTGTTCACTATTGCCTCTCGTATGACTATAACCTTGTCTGAATCCTCGTTTGGTATTAAAGGGCTACGAGAGGTCCTTTCCGGCTTTAACTGCTGATTTTGTGTCAGTTAAAGTTATCCTGCATAGCAGAATTAATTATGAAGAAATGCCAAACGCAGACATGGATTTATACACCTCTGAACAGATAGGGCAGCTGGTGCATGCTCCTTACCAGTATCTGACCACCAGTCTTGAATAGTTCGGCTTGTAACCCATCAGGACTTGCTGCTTTATTATTCTTCAGCCGATTGATTGCTATTCTGACTTCTTTGCTTGGTACTTCTTGTATTTCTTGAGTACATCCGCCAAAGCGAACACTGCGCCTGTTCTGTACAACGTGCGCACATTCCAAGTTCAGATTCGCAGATCGTGGTCCTTTTTCCGAGTATGGGCAACTAACCCGACGCCTCAACCCATTGTGTTATAGTTCTTATGGGTGAACTCGCGGCACATATTAGCTCACTATTTCAACGGGTGATGAAAATAGCTACCCCAGGTGAGGTCAGTGGGGAGGTCAGTGTTCACAATTGGGATGAAGGAGGGACCAAGATAAGCCTGGACTTCGCCATGTTAAAGCCAATCAGAGCCGTTGCTTGGTATCTATCAATCCCTACGCCACCCTGATATACGCCATTTTTGATATATCTGCTGTATAATTATAATCCCCCATTATTCAGTGCAACATACGTCGCGAGAGTATAATCATGTTTCTCGTGGAACTATGTGGAGGTCACCAATATTAGCTGCTATTTAATATTTCTTGTCGTCAGTATTTCCAAGATATCAGTGGAAAACATTGTTTACATAGGTTTACCTATGTTTAATATACCCCATATAAAAATCTCGCACTTCCCAAACTCATTCGCTATAGTATAGTTCTACATGGAATTCCAGTTTTCAATTCAAAGATCTATGGTGGAGGGCATCCAAAGTTCGGCCCGGCCGAACCCAATGCTTTTTCCACTTGTTTTCTTTGTTTTTGTATTGCTAATGATTAATTTATGCTCATACATTTTTGCCCATACATTTCAATTAAGATATTTATCTTCTCAAATATTAATATAAAAGGGTCATTGACACTTGCTAATGTCCTTTCAATTCAATTTCATATTAAGATTAATGATAAATAATAAACACAAATTCAATATCAATTCACTTCACTTCAATTCTGTGGGCGATAATCACCTCACATCAAAGAACGAGATGGTGATGGTGTTTGTGATAAATAAATCACGACAATAGCTGACACCTACGATGAAATTGCTGCTACAACTGTTGACTTCTGTTGAAGAAAGAATGGGCGGTAAAAAAGGCGAATGAACATCCTTCATATTATTAGCATATGATGTATCAGCAGTATATATGCAAATATACATACATGTACGTCTACTCTATATACTCCATCACAAAGCAATATAAAAATACCCAAGATAATACTAAACCTGAATGACATATCAAATCTTCTATGGATTGCAAAAAATAAAAATACGTTTTCTAAGAATGGAAAAATGTTGGAAAACGATAAAACAAACTGAAAAAGTGACACACTAAGCCAATAATAATATAAGCAGACAAGTAAATAACGTTTGTGTCTGTATTCGACATGAAAAATGATGAATAAGAAATGTTGATGTGGTGTTTTGACTTTAACTTGAATGTATTTTGGGTAAATTTAAAAAAAAGAAAATTTATATTTTTAAAAATCTTTCGCTTTCAAAAAACCCCTACATTTTGTTGTACGATTGCCCGTGCTTCGATTGCAGCTTTTTGATATATGTCATATAACTTTGACAAATCATATATTTACGTACCTCAATTATTTTAAATTAAGACACTTTTGCTACTTTATTCAGCTCGATTACTTAAGAAATAAAAAATTTCAAAAGTCCGCCATTTTTTTTAATATTTGATCGATGTTAATAATCCTAGTTCATACGAGAGCCACACTGTACACTTTCTAACGCCTTTAGAATTCCAATGTTCCAGTGAGCAGTTATCATGCCCGCCTTCAAAAACAACAACAACCAAATTTTGCAAGCTATTTTTCTTCTCTTTCAATTATATATGTGTAAAGTTACAAACCTTAACATGCATTGGTATTCAAATCTTGAAAATTTAAAATCGAGAATGGGGGGAATCGAGAGTAAATGAACTAAATTTTAATTACTACAAACAAAATAATTTAGAAGACATTGCAATCTAGAATCTATATATGGGCAACATTGCCAATTTTTTAATATTCCATTTTCAAAAAATCAGCTTTTTTGTTTTTGTGGCACATCAATGATTTGTGTACACATATAGAAAAAAATGTTCTGACTCCGAAACCGTTCGCGATCAAATTTTTGGTTGCGCGCAAAAGTTATCGAGGTTTTAATTTTGGGCATAAGAAACAAATCTTAAAAATACACCGTTTATTATATTGACCAAAAACGTTGATATATATCTTCCTCCGAAGAATATGAATATATTATAATAATCGCGATAAAGTTACACATCATCGGGAAATATGAGAAAAATAAAAAAATATAGGAGATTACATCAATATTTTCATTATATTAATGACATACGCATACCTAAAAATTAATTTAAAAATATCTACATAATCTAAGCACCATGATGAATCAAATGATATCAAAATCACACAAGTCCGTGTAGCGGTTTGTAAATCACAGCGGCACCAAAACAAGATATTGAGGGAAAATATTTGTTTTTGGTTCGAAAAAATAATGTCATCATATTTATTTTTTTAATTGTATACAAGAAATTTCAGAAAAAAATGTTGGGGTTATTCTGCTATTTTACCTGAATTTCGGCGAAAAATTGACATATATAATAATAATCACTTTCTGTGTATAAGTATACGCCTTGCGGATTATATCAAGACCCTTCCGATAAATCTTAGAATTCTACAAATAGGAATAAATCTTAAAATAAAATAATATTATGAAATATACAT
The DNA here is from genome assembly GCF_032173495.1 of Musca vetustissima. NCBI lineage: Eukaryota > Metazoa > Arthropoda > Insecta > Diptera > Muscidae > Musca > Musca vetustissima. The sequence continues at coordinate 13,585 of NW_026877069.1, read as the reverse complement.
TTTAAATTGCGTGTAAATCGCGTAATTTTCAAAATCATTTGATGCGCATGCGGTTTCCAGGAAGTACTGAAGTTTACCTTCCAATCCATATATATTTTGCGAAATTTCATTTGACGGCTAAGATGTGCCACACGTTACATTGAGTTAGTTGATCTGTCGTTGCAAACTGTTCATGATATTGACCTCCAAACTTTATTTTGGTGGAAGCTGTGTCTACTTTAATGCAAAAAAATGTGTAAAACAGGTTGAGGCGAACCAGTTTTATTATGTTCTCTATCGATTTGTGATTAAGCCACTCATTTCACGGTCTTCGTGTCAAAGTAAAACTAGAAGCCAACAAAATGGGGACTACGCCCCTTATGCATCATTTTTCAAAATTTTAACTGCATCTACCTTTAAATGATGCTGACATTTTGAAGCTCGATTTTGAGTGTTTTTTGTATTTTACTTCTAGCTTTAATACGCAAACAGGAATTTCTAAAAATCGATTGTAAGATTATTGTAGTCCCGAATCTGCCTAATTTGATATGTATTTTGTGTGTAGTATGCACAGCTTCAGAGTAATACTCATCCGAAGTTGAGAATTTTGTGCGATCAAATTTCTAAAAAAACCTATTTTTCGGGTCAAATTTTTAAATCTGTCAACTGAATGATATGGGTACCCGCTATCAATAAGGCTTTTACGTTTCGGATGATATAAAATCTTCTTCGTGAAGATCCATCTACTAGAACGGCGGGAACTAGGGTGAACACCGAAGTCGGATGCGCTTTACTGGCATATGGAGTTTTCGGAAATTATTCGCGTTTTACGAGTTTTTGGGTACTTCAATGCAACATGTAGTACATATTAGCCGTCAAATGAAATTGCGCAAAACATTCATGGATTGGAAGATAAATTTCAGTACTTCCTGGAAACCGCATGCGCATCAAATGATTTTGAGAATTACCCGATTTAGACGCAATTTTAAATGTATATTTCAAAATATTATTTTATTTTAAGATTTATTCCTATTTGTAGAACTCCAAGATTTATCGGAAGGGTCTTGATATAATCCGCAAGGCGTATACTTATACACAAAAAGTGATTATTTTTATATATGTAAATTTTTCGGCGAAATTTAGGTAAAATAGCATTTTTTCTGAAATTTCTTGTTAAAAATTAAAAAAAAAAAAAAATATATGATGACAATATTTTTTCGAACAAAAACAAATATTTTCCCTCAATATCTGGTTTTGTTGTCGCTGTGATTTACAAACCGCTACACGGACTTATGTGATTTTGATATCATTAGATTCAACATGGTGTTTAGATTATGTAGATATTTTTAAATTAATTTTTAGGTATGTGTATGTCATTAATATAATGAAAATATTGATATAATCTCCTATATTTTTTTATTTTTCTCATATTTCGCAAAGATGTGCAACTTTATCGTGATTTTTATATATTCATATTCTTATTTTAAGGAGGAAGATATATATCAACTTTTTTGGTCAATATAATAAACGGATTAGATAAGATTTTTTTTTATGCCCTCGATAACTTTTGCGCGCATCATCCAAAAATTTGATCGCGAACAGTTTCGGAGTCAGAACATTTTTCTCTATATGTGTACCAAAAATCATTGATGTGCCACAAAAACAAAAAAGCTGATTTTTTGAAAATGGAATATTAAAAAATTGGCAATATTGCCCATATATATGTAAATGAATTGCTGTTCTCGCTTAAACTCGAGAACGACTGAACGGATTTTTCTTATCTTAGGCTTGAAATGTTTGTGGAGCTCCAGGGAAGGTTTAAATGGTGAGAAAAATCTAAAACCGCGAAAAATTTGCAAAAAATATTATTAAGCATATTTGCATTTCCACGAAGTAAGTATTGAGCTATTTTGATTGTTACACGTCGTTGCTATTTTGAGATATTTTGGTCTAGAATTGGTAGCTTATCATTCCAAGGTAGACGTGGTATGTCAAGGTTTATTAATAAGGTTAAACGGCAGGCGAATTCATGTCTTAGTCTTCTCTTGCTGTCAACTTTTTAACCGCGAAATACCAACCAGAACAGGATAAAAACCCAAAATATCTTCCAAAAAACGTTATGTTAATAATATGCACATATATTTTGATTGGAATAAAAATATTTGTTTGTTTATTTATTCTCCAAACTATAAATTTGACAGTCAATGAAGTCTTTGAATTCGCCTCCCTGTTAACCTTATGATACCTTGATGGTATGTCAAAATTGTTATAAAGGCGAATAAAAATGAATTCGCCTTATATTTTGCAACCAATCAGAACAAAGCATTTGTGAAGTTTTATAAAATATTTATTTACTTTTTTAAATGTGTGTGTTTTTTTTGCAAATCGTAAATTTTTGTGAATTAAATATAGCATAAAATATAAAAATGATTCGTTAATGTTAAGGAACTGATGACAACGAATGCATTTTTGGAGAAACGAAGACGTAAACCCATTTTGAATATGTATTCTGTGGTAGTAACACCTCAGCTTACCAAACTCAACATACATACATATGTGGAAATCTAAGGTTCGAAATTACAACCAAATTATTAAGATTGGGACGTATCATTATATGGAAGCGAACATAGAAAGTTTTGCAAGGAAATTTGCATTCAATAAGAAACCAAAATGCCAAATTGAAGAAACTGAATTCTAACAATGTTTAACAATAAAACTCCGGAATGCAGTTCTGGTTTCCTTGATCAATATCCTTATCATAGGTATTGTCTATTCTGAAGGTCCCATTCGAAGATTAAGGCTTCGCCCTTTGATTATTGATATCGTTTATTATACGGTATATAATGAGGGGATTTTTACGTGAAATACGCTACCAAATCGTTATAGAAAGTCTCAAGATAATAGATTCTTATAAAAATCCAAAATGCACTTCTCGTGTTGTAGTAAAAGATCTTCCTAAAGAAGTTCATGTGAAGGCATTCCATACATGACCTTCATATATGTTTTGTTTCTTCAGAAATTGTCTTCTTTACTTTTCATTTTTAATTTTATTTTTTTCCGGCGAATTCAAGAAAAACAACTTGTTGTGACATATAATATTACCACCAGCTGGCTTGATACGGTTACCTTATTAATATACCTAGCTTATCATTCCTTTAAGCCTTCATTTGTCAATTATTGAAAATTTTCAAATTATATTTTTTTTTTCAATTGGATTGACATTGTATTTGAACTTTTGTTGTGAGAGTACAAACAATATTTGAGGAATATATCGTTGAATGTACACGTTTTGTATGAAATGCACTTAAATTTTTTAAGGATGAAAATCAGAAGACATTCGGTATAAATTTCTGATTCTCATATCCATGCCCTAGATTATGTTGCTTGAAAATAGTTTCATAGCCCTTTAAAATACCTAAAATGTTCCTATGTCACGGGAAAAATCGAAGCAGGTACGGAAAATATGTATGGGACCTTTTTAATACGTTGGGCTAACTCTATGAGAAAATTCTTTACAATACCGAAAATGGAGCGGGACCTGTATATTTTAATTTTTGGTATGAAGATTTGACACCAAATGAGAAAATACCGAACTATGGGGGAAACCGTTATATGGGGCTACCCGGAAATATGGACCAATATTGATGATTTTTGTTAAAGAGATTTGGATAACCCAAAATAGTAATCCAAGTTTGAAACACTTGAAAAATACCGAACATTGTGGGTACCGTTATATGGGAGCTTTCTCACAGAGTGGACCAATATTGATCATTTAATAGGATTCATTTTACCATATAAAACAATCAAATACCAAATTACAGCCGATTAAATTTAATAACTTGCCCCACAGCATCGAAAAATGTGGAGTGCTGTTAAATGGGGAATATTTGGAACCTTGGGAGAATATAAAATTACATCCATGATAATTTTAATTAGGGAGATTTTCTGCTCAATAAGTATACTTAATATTAAATTAGAAGCTATTCTGTTAAATATTGGGGTATCGTTATATGGGAGGCTACCCTAAAAATTGAATCAAAATTTAACATTTTCAATACCAAAGATCTTATGAGTAATAGAAATGATGTGCAAAGTTTTATCTTAAATCGTGGAGGGAATAAAATGCTAACATTATATTCGGATACCGTTACATGGAAGTCTTCTAAATATATTGGGAAACGTGTAATTAGATCCGAAAGTCAAGCTTATATGTGCATTTAAATTTATTTTCCACGAATTCAATTATTAACCAGTAAGGAAATACCCTTCACCACTTTGGGTATATTCTACATATGTATCCTAACAGACGACGCGTTTTTGTTATATATTTATATCTGAACCGATCTCAGGGAAACTTGCCAGAGACAAATTTATATTACATCAGTACGTTGTGTCAATCGCCCTAGCTATGGATCTATTCACGAAGCTTAGCAACATCATTTTAGACTTAATTCAGTACCCTATACCAAAATTCATGCAAATCGAAAGATATACAGGGTCTTTGGTGCACCAATTACCATAAATGGGCGAAAATATATATGGGAGCTATATCTAAATCTGAACCGATTTTCACGAAACTTGGCAGATACTCTGTGCCAAATTTCGTGCAAATCAAAATATTTCCAGGGACTTTAGTGGACTATATACCTAAAATCGGGGGAAATTATATATGGGAGCTATATCTAAATCTGAACCGATCTGTGCCAAATTTCGTGCAAATCGAAAGATATATAGGGACTTTGGTGCACATATCTAAATCTGAACCGATTTTTCCCAATTTCAATAGGGTTCGTCCTTGGGCCAAACAAATGCGCTGTGCCAAATTTCATCCAATTCGGATCATAAATGCGACCTGTACTTTGTTTACGATTTAACATGGACAGACGGACGAACGGACATGCATAAATCGACTCAGAAAGTGATTCTATGCATATTCTCAAAAGGAACCATAGGTCTATATCGATTTTTTTGCCTGTAACAAACATATGCACAAAGACCCTGTACCACAGTGTGGTGAAGGGTATTATAAACATATATCTACCGAATCTTTGGGAGGCAAAAATAGAAACAAGACTCGCTCATAAACACCAAATTCTAGATTTTCAGTACTGTAATGTTAATTTGTGTGTGCTCTGATAAACAACAGGGTATTACAAAAATCTGTACACTCCTTCTGGTGGAGGGTATAAAAAGAAACCTAAAATGCAGAGAATTTTACATCAACAATATTGCTAGACAATAATATATCGACGCCTCCGAAGAATAGTATGCTAAGTGTGAAAAGTAAGTTTTTCAGCAGAAGCTCTCAAGATATGGAAGTTTCTTATATCTTACGTGCCATGCTAAGTAAATTTTTGCTTATAACTTTGGTTTGGATTGGCCGATGATTACCAAAATTTCAGAGAATTTAAATTAAAGACCGTAGTATCTAAAAACGCAAAGAACTTTTAAGCATGCTAAGTCGACTTAGCATACTATGGTTCGGAGGCGTCGATATATATAAGAATACCCATAAGCAATAGTTAACTTTTGTCTTCCTTTTTTTCTCTAAAATAAATATTTGTATGTTTACCAAACATGATGCAATTATTGACCATTTTATATGTCTTTAATTATTGATTTATTTCCTTTAAAGCATTATACAATGTTCGTTTGTATATATGTGTATATACATACATATATACATTTGAATGATTGGTCCATCAATCCAATTTATATCAATTGCATTCAATTTGTAGGTAAATGCATTTCACACGCTCACACTCAACTGCAGACAGATTCTGTGAATCGATTGATACCAGAACATTGTGGTGTGTAGACAGACATTTACATAGTATATGCTGGTATTTTTCTGTATTAGAAACATGTATAAATTATGAGCAAAAAAAAAAAATCAACATGTTTTCACATTGCCATTTATTGTCATTTCAATTTATGGGTAGATTGAGTAAAAAAATACACATTCCTATACTAAGAGTTTTGCATATGATTAGTTGCATGGGTCTACAATAGGACCACAGTATTTAAAAAATGTTTGCAAGGTGAAAACTGAAACTTGAGCAACAATTTGCAGCATCCATACCATGTCAACAATTTGGTATAACTGTAACATGCGTTGGATATAATTATATAAAAAAAGTTATTTATGTAATGTCAGACAGCAAACTTATAATATGTTCGCAATTTATTTATATTCTACAAAAGTAGTGGTTTAATTTTAATTTAATATTTCAATGAAGACAATTGGATGGTATTTTTGAATCCAACATCACACTATGTCATAGGTTATTATGTCTTTGTATTTCTGTATGTAACTTGCAGAATGATATATAAGTAGCTCAAATATAACTTTTTTATATTTATAATAACTTTCCTGAAAAATAAAGATTAAGACTGTTATGCGTTCTTCATTACATAGTTGAATTCATATTATCAGAGGAATATGATAAACAATATACATTACATTATAGCGTTTCTGAAATTTTAGTTTTATTTGTACTGAGGGGTTCATTTTTTTCGATTTTGCTTTTCCACAGACGGTCGAGTTCGAAGTTTGGGACACTCAAGTTTACCAATGCAAAGTCCGGCTGGTCCATGTAAATCACTTTCTTTATACTTTTGGTAATATAGGTAACCGATATTGGCAATAATTTCTTAGAATTATTTTTGAATTTAATTTTTTTTTTGAAATTTTGAGACTTAGTCTCAATTTAGATTAGGCGAGTCTTTGTTTGTTGGAGAGAGGAGCAAGGGGAATAGAAATGAAAAAAATTGCTCGTACCGACAATTTTCTGGCAATTCGTTTTGTGTATTTCGTATTTGTTGACATTTTATATATATTTAAATGTGAAAAAACAACAAATAAAAAAAATTTTTGGAAATCGAATTGCCTTGTATAGACGCATGGAGCAAGTTCAAAAGAGAACGATAAAAATTGCCGCGAGTAAACTCGCCTAATATAAATCAGGACTTAGATATTAAGGGACTTTGGTACACCATTTACATTAAATTGGACGAATATATATATATATATACAGTGAGTGTAATAAGTATTTTGCCTCGATACAAATTTGAAAAATTTCTGATATATACGCCTAAAGCCAGCGTACCAAAGATGTAAAATGAATTATGTATGATAGGATATGTTTGTGGACATATTTAGATCTTATTTCTGCAAGAATCACTGCGAAAGGCCTATTGGCCTGGAAGATATCGGCCAAAATCTATACCAACCCAAAAATGATTATCACAAAAAAGTATTTTGCTTTTTATTATTATTTTTGAAAACAACTTTATATAACACACGCTTTGCTTTTTTATAGTTACTATTGCGGGTAACCACATACTAGAAGCGATTTGGCGTCGATTCCAATAAACCACGGCATTTTTTCCGCGAATATTTTCTCACATTTACGTTCAATACATTCTGCAGCAATATTTCATTAAATATTTGGTAATTTATCGTCCTCATCTCAAAATGAGAGTATTAAATATAGCCGTCGCGGCTTCAGAACATCCCAAATAAGTTTAGAATAATAAAAAGGAGGTTTTGCAAAATATATCGCAAGGACAGGACCTTAAAAACTATTAAAACCAAAATCCGACAAACAAATTATTTAAAAAAAATATCGCGAAACCCCATTTTTCTGACTTTGAAAACTTTATGGTCCATTAATATTGATCTAGGAACCAATATATGCGATGGAAATAGCAATATGGAGGTCAGATTCAAAGATATGAACGGTTTTGTGGCAATAGAAATACATCTTATTTCGAAAATAAATATATCGACCAGTTTATTTACTGCTGCATTTTATTCGCAACTGACGGTGTTAAACGGATGTAAAATATTGAATGCGTCTTCGTCACCTGCTACCACAGGTTTTCAAAACGCAATAGTATTTGACGAAGAATGATGTTTTCTCCCAAATTCATGTACTGCTTTGTAGTTTCTGTTGTTTTAGAACTGTTCATATCTTTGAATCTGACCTCCATATTGCTATTTCCATCGCATATATTGGTTCCTAGATAAATATTAATGGACCATAAAGTTTTCAAAGTCAGAAAAATGGGATTTCGCGGTATTTTTTTTAATAATTTGTTTGTCGGATTTTGGTTTTAATAGTTTTTAAGGTCCTGTCCTCGCGATATATTTTGCAAAACCTCCTTTTTATTATTCTAAACTTATTTGGGATGTTTTGAAGCCGCGACGACTATATTTAATACTCTCATTTTGAGATTAGCACGAAAAATTACCAACTATTAAATGAAATATTGCTGGAGAATGTATTGAACGTAAATGTGAGAAAATATTCGCAAAAAAATGCCGTGGTTTTTTGGAATCGTCGCCAAATCGCTTATAGTATGTGGTTACCCGCAATGGTACCTATAAAAAGGCAAAGCGTGTGTTATATAATGATTTTTCCAAAAATAATAATAAAAAGCAAAATACTTTTTTGTGATAATCATTTTTGGGTTGGTATAGATTTTAGCTGATATCTTCTAGATCAATAGGTCTTTCGCAGTGAGTCTTGCAGAAATAAGATCTAAGTATGTCCACAAACATATCCCATCATACATAATTCATTTTACATCTTTAGTATGCTGGCTTTAGGCGTATATATTGGAATTTTGAGAAATTTGTATTGAGGCAAAATACTTATTACACTCACTGCAGTACGCTCTGCCAAATTTCGTGCAAATCGGATGATATATAGGGACTTTGGTACTCCATTGACATTAAATCGGACGAACATATATATGGGAGCTATATCTAAATCTTAGATAATTTTCACGAATTATTGCATACATCATTCTAGACCTAATTCAGTACGCTGTGCCAAATTTGCAAATCGAAATATATATAGGGACTTTGGTACACAATTTACATAAAATCGGACGAAACTATATGTGGGAGCTATATCTAAATGTGAACCGATTTTCACCAAATTTTGCACACATAATTTTAGACTTAACACCGTACACTGTGCCAACTTTCGTGCAAATCGAAAGATATATAGGGACTTTGGTACACCATTTACATAAAATCGGACGAAAATATATATGGGAGCTATATCTAAATCTGAAATCTTGTGCCAAACAAATGAGCTGTAGCAAATTTCATCCAAATTGGCTTATAAATGTGGCCTGTACTTTGTTTACAATTTAGCAACAAACTGACGGACATGCATAAATCGACTCATAAAGTGATTCTATGCATATTCTCAAAAGGAACCACGTGTCTATCTCTATTCATTTTGGCCTGTTAAAAACATATGCCTGTTAAGACATAATACCCTGTACCACAGTGTGAGCAAGGTTTACTATGGGTACATACAGAAGATGCTCATATGTACAAAATTCTGTAGATAATGCATATATATAATCTTTGGAGGACTATTTAAATGAAATTGGACGAAACTAGATTTGTGATCTGCATAGATATTTGAACTAATTTAAAACAACCCATAAAATACCAATCTGAAATTTATGGAAATTACATGTCAATCAGGTAGACTTGGGTTCATTGGTGTACCAGGTGTATGAAATCGAGCCTTTTGGTATGTTGCAGCACAGTGCCCTTTACAAAATAATATTTCGATCGGAGATACGTTTATTATTTGGTGGACAATTTACATGAACTCAGATGAAAAGATATAGCGGTTATATATTTTACATAATCCAATACACGTTACTCTAGGTTTAATTTAGGTACGTTGTACACAAATTCGTCCCAATTGTACAATCATAATTTTTTGGTACACCATTTAGATGAAATCGGATGAAAATATATATATATATATATATATATATGTGGGAACTATATCTGACAAGGGTGCACCATTAACGACGAAAATATATATGGAAGCTATTTATAAATCTGAACCGATACCAACAAAACTTCGCATAGACCAATCATGTCTTAATTAGGTATTAAGAGTTTTGTACCCCATTTACATCAAATCGGACGAAAATGAAACCATCACACGCTGCCCGATTGTTACTCTGCGGTATTTTGGCCCATTCCCGGCGAAGCGCTTGCTTGAGGTGATGATTTAGTGCCAACCTTGCATTCCAAAATAATCCAGACACAATAGTCCAACGGATTGGTATCAGGAGATGTTGGTGGCCATTGTGCGCTGGAAATGAAGCGAGGAACCTCATTTTGTAACCATTCTTGAGTGGCGCGTCCACCATCGCACTCAGGATTGTCCTCTTGGAATGTCCAAGGTCTGCGGCCAAAATGTTTGCGTGTCCAATGCTTTTATACACCCTCCAGAATATTTTCGCGACAATATTCAGCATTTATTCTAATGATATTCGATTAATAACTTTTTTTCTGAAAAATTCTTACCAAAATACGCTTGTAAACAATATAATGGAAAATTTTTAACAGCTTTCAGACGAGTGGCTTAGGAATGACAGCAGTCTGAAGTTGGTTGCAGTTTTTTCATCTCACCCTGTATATATGGGAGCAATATTTAAATCTGAACCGATTTCCACAAAACTTCGCATACATCAATCAGGATCAAGTTTAGTACGCTGAGCAAAATTTTGTGTCAATCGGACAAAGCTTGGCAGTTTGGTGCACCAATTACATTAAATCGGATGGAAATATATATAGTAGCTATATTTAAATCATAACCGATTTTCTCCGATTTCAATAGGCTTCGTCGTTGGGCTAAATAATTGAACTGTGCCATATTTCATCCAAATTGGATGACAATGCATACAGATTGCTCACAAAAACATGGAAGGACGGACGGACAGACTCACATCCATAAATCGACTATGATTCCATGCATATTCTCAAAAGGAACCATGGGTCTATATTGATTCCTTTCGACTGTTACAAACATGTGCACAAAGACATAATACCCGGTAGTACAGTGTGGTGAAGGTTTTAAAAAGTGAAAACTTGATTATGCTTGATGCGTCCGACCTATTTATACTCTATAACAAGTGGTGTTCATTCAAAATTCATTCAATGTCATTGTAAATTGTTTACAAGAGCGATATTTATACTCTTAGAAAATTAACACAGACACCAAAGTTGAAAAACTATGCACGAAACTTCAATAATAATTAAGCTGTACGTACCTCCCGATGTATTTACAAACATTGGCAAATATTGAAACATTTCTGAGGTGAAGTATTTTCTCTAGCAAGAACATGAAATGCCAAATTACAGCCTTTCGGTTGGAAATGCGATTAAACTCTTATGTCAAAACATGGACTTACCACATTCTCCAATTGCCAAATTGGGACAGCCTCCAAGAAATGCGGTATGCCAGATTACGCCTAAAACCTACAACATAAAACCTATAACATTCGGTGTAATGGTAAGTAATGTATGTGAATTTCAAATCTATCTGTTCAATATTACGATCTATATCGTGATAGACAGACGGATATGGTAAGCTTGACGTAGAATTTTATTCGTTTCAAGAATATAGATACTTAAACTGTAATGTCAAAACATGGACATACCACAACCTCCAATTGCCAAATTAGAACAGTCTCTAAAAAATGCGGTATCCCCGAGTACGCCTAAAACCTACAACATTCGGAGTAATGGTATGTAATGTAAGTGGATTCCAAATCTATATGTTAAATATTACTATCTGCATCATGATTTCAACAGACAGACGGATATGGTAAGCTTGACATAGATTTTTTTTCGTTTCAAGAATATAGATACTTAAAAGGGGTCTCCGACGAATCTTTCGAAATTGAATTGAATGTACGCTACACCTTATGGCGGAGGATATAATAATCGTATCACGTTATTTAACAATACCACACCTCATTCTACATCACAGGAATGGGGACCACTTAAGTGGACCGATTATGCTAAAATTTATTATGTAAAATATGGCGAAATTTGTGATGTAAAATATGGCTAAGTATTTTAACAATTTCGATGAGGTACAAATGACAAAACAAACTAAATAAATTATATACAAATATGTCCAGTCCTTAATGAAATGATGGTAATAAGGACTCTTTTAAATAGGAATATTTGTTGGAATACCTTATACAAATGCACTCGAGTTGTACATTTATACATTTGCACATGCTGACACTAGAGTTTTTCCCGTTTTATTTTATTTGTTAATAAATGTATACTTAAGATACACAAAGAAATACATAGATTTTCTTATTTTCAATATTACCCATTTTCTGTTTAATCTTAAATTTAGGACGAAAATTAAGACGAATAATATTTACATAAATTACCTTCTTGTGGGACAACCATCACATTTTGGGTTTATTTGCTTAGCTTTTGTTTTGTGTTATTTTGTTTTTTTTTTTTTTTTGCATTTGTATAAGCCAAAATATTTATTTGATTTATGGCAACAAAGTCTGGAAAAGTTTGACAAGCTATTTATTTGTAAAGTCAATATAATATGTGGTTTATATCAAAACGCAAAAGAAATAACAAAAATTAGATGGATTATGTGTATAAAGCCAGACATATTGTGTACAAGACGGCAGAGACATAGTTCAGGGAAAACTAACATGGTTCATTATAAATTTAAAATATTGTTTTGAAAACTAGTCGTCTTGGAAATTCGGAATAGATATAAATATGTTATTGTATGTAAATTGTGTAATAGGGTTATTGCTTTTTTGCAACCTCTAGGGTATAACCATTCATACCCGGCATAATCAGTTGTGAGATCTGACAATATTTTAGAGAAGTTTGTATAAACATGTTATTATCAGATGCTCCTCATTAAAGAAAGGACCAAATTCAAAGAATGGGAATTTTTACAGATAATTATATCAAAAGGATTTTTATACCCTCCACCATAGTATGGAGGGTATATTAATTTTGTCATTCCGTTTTAAACACATCGAAAAATTCATTTCCGATCCTAGAAGAATATATATACGTATTCTTCATCAGGGTAAAATTCTAAGACGACCTAGCCATGTACGTCAGTCAGTCTTTCCGTCTGTCTGTATGTTGTAAATAAGCTATCTTCTGAATGAATTGAGATAGGGTGCTGAAATTTTGCATAGGGTTACCTATTGTCTGCAGGCAGGTCAAGTTCGAAGATGCGATATATCGGTCCGCGTGTAGGCATAGCTCCCATATGCATAGCATAGCTACCATGAGCGCGTTTTTCAACCGAATTTTGTATTTTGTAGTCGTATATGGTAACAAATCTCCCTACCAACAATTATTAATATACGCCCCCTTTTTGGGGTAGTCCCCATAGAATTCCCGTTTTTTTTAATATAGTTATACCCTCCACCATAGTATTTTTTTGTTTTTCCGTTTGTAACGCATCGAAATAATTATTTCCGACCCTATAAAGTATATATATTCTTGATCAGCGTAAAATTCTTAAGACGATCCTTCTGTCTGTTGTAATCACTTTAGCGTCTAAACGAATTGAGATAGAGTGCCAAAATTTTGCATAGAGTCGTCTTTTTTCTGCAGGCAGGTCAAGATGGGCTATATCGGCCCACGTTTAGGCATAGCTCCCATATAAGGGTTTTCCCAATTTTGGTATTTTGAAGTTCTTGAGCGTTTTTCAACCAAATTCGCTGAAATTTGGTACTTCGAGTTCTTCTTGGTAGTAATCTCCCCACT
>NW_026877068.1:0-21134 GCF_032173495.1 Musca vetustissima | reverse complement strand
ACAATCCTCATACGCAACATATGACAGGCAAGATGTTAAATATTCAGGTATGTAGGTGTGTGTGTGTGTTTGTGTAGGAAATGAAAATATTATAAGAGTAGAATGTTTTACAAACAAACGCACACACACACATATATATGTATGTAAATAGCTAAAGGCTAACTGCCAAAAATGTCTAAATAAGTGAGAAATGAAAACGTTCGCAAAGGGCAGGAAATTACGTTGACGGAATGAGGGAATTTAATGAGACGGGTTATTTACATATGTTCGTATTTGGTAATATGGTCCAGGGATGGGAAATTAAAAGCTGTCAAATAGCATCGGTATTTTGACACTCAGAAAAATATACTATGAACATTTTTCGACCGCATTAAACGATTTTGAAGCAACGAAATGGAACCATTTCGGAATGAAATCCCTTGACGATTATATTAAGATCCATATTTGACAGTATAATACCCGGAAAAATAGTATTTTCCTAAAAAATTTCTTTCACGAATCCTTTCTTATCCTTATTAGAACCTAATTCCCAAAAGATGAAAATCTTTTACTTCCATATATTCTGAAAAAATATTGCTCAAGTGATTTAAAGTGGGGTCCTCACAGTCCTCGATGATGATATATTTTTATCGAATCTTATTCAGAAAAAAATATAAGGCCTTTCCTGCATGAACTTTAGAAACAGCAGCAACTAATTTCTCATCCCAAACTCAAAAAAGTGTCGAATTTGTTTCAGAATTCTTAACAAACAAAGAAATTTCATCCCTATAAGGAATTTCACTAAACGAAAAGCTTTTTATCTTCTCCAGAAGATCTTTAGATCTTTAGGTCTTCACTAGAAGAGCTGAAGGTCTTCACTAGAAGAGCTGAAGGTCTTCACTAGAAGAGCTGAAGGTCTTCACTAGAAGAGCTGAAGGTCTTCACTAGAAGAGCTGAAGGTCTTCACTGGAAGAGCTGAAGGTCTTCACCAGAAGAGCTGAAGATCTTCATCAGAAAAGCTGAAGGTCTTCACTAGAAGAGCTGAAGGTCTTCACTAGAAGAGCTGAAGATCTTCATCAGAAAAGCTGAAGATCTTCATCAGAAAAGCTGAAGGTCTTCACTAGAAGAGCTGAAGGTCTTCACTAGAAGAGCTGAAGGTCTTCACTAGAAGAGCTGAAGGTCTTCACTAGAAGAGCTGAAGGTCTTCACTAGAAGAGCTGAAGGTCTTCACTAGAAGAGCTGAAGGTCTTCACTAGAAGAGCTGAAGGTCTTCACTAGAAGAGCTGAAGGTCTTCACTAGAAGAGCTGAAGGTCTTCACTAGAAGAGCTGAAGGTCTTCACTAGAAGAGCTGAAGGTCTTCACTAGAAGAGCTGAAGGTCTTCACTAGAAGAGCTGAAGGTCTTCACTAGAAGAGCTGAAGGTCTTCACTAGAAGAGCTGAAGGTCTTCACTAGAAGAGCTGAAGGTCTTCACTAGAAGAGCTGAAGGTCTTCACTAGAAGAGCTGAAGGTCTTCACTAGAAGAGCTGAAGGTCTTCACTAGAAGAGCTGAAGGTCTTCACTAGAAGAGCTGAAGGTCTTCACTAGAAGAGCTGAAGGTCTTCACTAGAAGAGCTGAAGGTCTTCACTAGAAGAGCTGAAGGTCTTCACTAGAAGAGCTGAAGGTCTTCACTAGAAGAGCTGAAGGTCTTCACTAGAAGAGCTGAAGGTCTTCACTAGAAGAGCTGAAGGTCTTCACTAGAAGAGCTGAAGGTCTTCACTAGAAGAGCTGAAGGTCTTCACTAGAAGAGCTGAAGGTCTTCTCTAGAAGAGCTGAAGGTCTTCACTAGAAGAGCTGAAGGTCTTCACTAGAAGAGCTGAAGGTCTTCACTAGAAGAGCTGAAGGTCTTCACTAGAAGAGCTGAAGGTCTTCACTAGAAGAGCTGAAGGTCTTCACTAGAAGAGCTGAAGGTCTTCACTAGAAGAGCTGAAGGTCTTCACTAGAAGAGCTGAAGGTCTTCACTAGAAGAGCTGAAGGTCTTCACTAAAAGAACTTAAGGTCTTCACTAGAAGAGCTGAAGGTCTTCAATAGAAGAGCAGAAGGTCTTCAATAGAAGAGCTGAAGGTCTTCAATAGAAGAGCTGAAGGTCTTCAATAGAAGAGCTGAAGGTCTTCAATAGAAGAGCTGAAGGTCTTCAATAGAAGAGCTGAAGGTCTTCAATAGAAGAGCTGAAGGTCTTCAATAGAAGAGCAGAAGGTCTTCAATAGAAGAGCTGAAGGTCTTCAATAGAAGAGCTGAAGGTCTTCAATAGAAGAGCTGAAGGTCTACAATAGAAGAGCTGAAGGTCTTCAATAGAAGAGCTGAAGGTCTTCAATAGAAGAGCAGAAGGTCTTCAATAGAAGAGCAGAAGGTCTTCAATAGAAGAGCAGAAGGTCTTCACTGTAAGGTCTTCAATAGAGACCTTCAGCTTTCAATAGAAGAGCAGAAGGTCTTCACTATAAGAGCTGAAGATCTTCACTAGAAGAGCTGAGGGTCTTCAATAGAAGAGCTGAAGGTCTTCAATAGAAGAGCTGAAGGTCTTCAATAGAAGAGCTGAAGGTCTTCAATAGAAGAGCTGAAGGTCTTCAATAGAAGAGCTGAAGGTCTTCAATAGAAGAACTGAAGGTCTTCAATAGACGAGTTGAAGGTCTTCAATAGAAGAGCTGAAGGTCTTCAATAGAAGAGCTGAAGGTCTTCACTAGAAGAGCTAAAGGTCTTCAATAGAAGAGCTGAAGGTCTTCACTAGAAGAGCTTGAGGTATTCACAAGAGGGGCTGGAAGTCTTCGAGAGAAAAACGTGGGGTTTTTACTAGATAGAAGAGTTGAAGGTCTTCATTAGAGGACCTGCCCTTAGAACCCGGAGTACTATCTTGCCGACCAAACACGGCACTGTACTTTAAATTTCTGCGGATTTAAATTCCTAGCCTGAGTAATATTTGGGGATATTTGCACTCTCTATGTAAACCCCTATTAAAGCTCATATAAATGTCCTTATAACTTGAGCTATGAAACGTTCATACAATTCTCTGATTTTTTACACAGGATGCAAACCACGCTAAGAACTATTCAACATTGGTCAAGGACATATTTATGATAAATATAACTCTAATTTAGAGGAACCTAAATTTTCAATTTCAAACTTTGGCGATTTTAATTAAGGTGCTAAATGAACAGGTAATGTGATCAGTTGAGTTTCAACCAACAAAAAGTTAATAACCAGTGAGAGGAGCAATATAGTCGGACGGGGTCGACCATACGATACCCTACACAACTACCACGAAAATCTAACTTTCTGCGGTTCTATATTCTCAGCCTGGGTAATATTTCGAGATATTTCCACATTCTTGACCGATTATAGGTTAATAGCTCCACATTCTAAACCTGGCATATTTTCCTAATATTATTTTTCCGATTTGAATATTTACGTCACAAAATCAAAATTTGTTCACTTTAGGTTTTGGTAGATTTGACCCTCGAAATATTGACCGATCATCTTAACAACCGTTCTAAGTATTTGGTCAGATTCCTTCACCGTGTAAAATATATGACGTTCTTAATATAATAATGACTTGATAGTCTAACAAAAAAAAGTTTTCGTTGTACCCCCTAAAATCATCACGGAAAATCACAAGCGTCATTATTGACCATAGCCGGAACTTCAGTCGGGTAAAAGTAATACTAAACAATATCATAACATACAGACACCTTTAGGTATAAACCCCACATATATCATTGTAAAATCGTTGAAAAATTGCATGTCGATCGGATTCTTTTCTGTATCATTTGAATAAATCGAGCAAAATAATGTATTATTGTGAGTCAAATGGACCCAGACTTTTGTGTGAAAACCGGCTGCAGCACAGTGCTCTGCCCATAATGTTACCTCATGTATATGGAACAGGCGTAGGCTCATTCAGAGATAAATATATATGGTATATATAAAAAATCTACACCGATTTTTGTAAACTTTAATACACATCACACAAAGGAGCTATATCTAAATCTTTTCCGATTTCAACAAAACGTCTATCGAAATCTGAACCGATTAAAAAAAAGCCACAGACATTAAACTGGACTTAATTCAGTACGCTTTGCACGATTTTGTCTCATTCGGACAATCTTTGGGAGTTTGGTGCACCATCATTTATCTAAAATCGGACGAAACTATATATGGGAGCTACATCTAAATACGAACCGATTTCAACAAAACTTCACAGACATCCAATAGAGCCTAATTCAGCACGCTGTGTATTTTTTTATTTTTATTTTATTTTTTTATCGATCTGACAAATACTGGGAGTTTGGTACACCATTTTCCAAAAAGCGGACAAAACTATATATGGGAGCTATATTCAAATATAAACCAGGGTTCGTCCCTTGGCCAAATAAAAAACTTCTACAAAATTTCATTAAATTCGGATCATAAATACCACCTGTACTTTGTTTGCAATTTAACACCAACAGACGGAAGATTTATGGACTTAAAAAGTGATTCTATGCATATTCTCAAAAGGAACCATAGGTCTATCTCGTTTCACAAACACATAATACCCTGTTCCACAATGTGGTGAAGAGTATAAATATGGTTCTTCTTTGGCCATGAACCCGCTCTACATACGACTGGTCCATAACTGTTGTTTGTATCGTGTTTACAAATTATAATCGACAGACATGTCTAGATCCACTCAGTTAGTCGAGATATGACAATCGGTATACTTAAAGGTGGGTCTAGGGCCAATATTTCGCGGCGTTACAACCTCTGGGGACTGTACAAAGCTATAATACCCTGACAACATACTTGTATAGGGTATTATTATGAAATTGTCCAACGATGTCATGAAAATTTTACATGCAATTTTAAAATTCGGAAATTAAAGGAACACAAATAATCGATTTGTAAAATGTAAGAACTACTCTTAGCAAAAGAGAATACATAAAATTATAGAGATATGTAGACCTATAGCCAATATTATCGCCCTCTTCGAATCACAGGCGAATTTATATGTGGTGTTCTTCCTCCTCCTTTTAACTCTATCTGACAACTAAAGTGTCACTTCCATCCTTATTGTCTTAAACCGTAGACTTATTGCCAAATTATTGGAATTTTTGAAAAAGGTAATGACTTGAAGCTTAGAAAACAATATTTCAATTTCTTTATTGGCTTCCGTATAATAAAGTATTAAAAATATTGAACTCAATAAAATCAAAGAAGTTACAGCAATTCAAAAAATCACAAATTATTTATCCATCCCAACATTGAAAACAATAATACCTAGGTCTGTGTAAAGTTGCATCTCATATTTTTTTGAAATTTATTTCAAATAAATTTTATTCTCAAAAATACTTTGCAACGAAGCCAATATCAATTTCTTAGGAAATTGTGATTATTATATTTCTGGTTTAAATCCACAAAATCCATTTGAACACCCAAAATG
Source organism: Musca vetustissima (assembly GCF_032173495.1). NCBI lineage: Eukaryota > Metazoa > Arthropoda > Insecta > Diptera > Muscidae > Musca > Musca vetustissima. The sequence continues at coordinate 15,703 of NW_026877068.1, read as the reverse complement.
GCAATAATTGTTTTTCCAGAAATTCTTAGCTACAGCCACACTGTACGCACGCAAATATTTCAAATTTCTCAAATATGCAATAGACAAGCGATAAGAACAACAACAACAAGAACAAGCAACAACACTTTCCTATTTCTTTAAATACCTAATATGGATGTATTGGATGGATGGACATGTGTTTCTTTGATTGTTCAATGTTTGTCTAATGCACACATACACTTACATCTATACAAACGAAAAATACCTCCCTAATCCCGTTGAATGCACTGCACACACACACACATACAATTGCAGCAGCAGTAGCAATAAGATGAAGTCTTTGTGACTTCTAGTTATGTACTCTCGATGGCCAAAAGGCATTGAAAGGCAGTAGCAGCAACAACAGCATCAACAGTACTTTCTTGTTAACTGCATTATGATGATCATATAATGGATTTACAGAAGTACCACCAACTGAGCCAGTTGAATGCAGAGCAACGTGAAGAGAAGATACAGGACGGGAGGGCGAGCCGAGAATTGAATTTGAACTGAAGCAGCAAAATGGACGTCATGTGGCTTTAGTCAGCAAATCATTTGAAGATTGAACAAACACGAAGAATGCTATCAATACATCTGTGTATGGGTGTATGTATGTGTATGTATGCACTTGTATTTCTGTGTGAGTGAGATTCATTCATGCGAAACACGTCAGAAACAAGCCGAAATACAGGAAATGATAAGAACAGGAGTAGAATTCTGCTGTTGTTCTTGTTGTTGTACTTTACTTCTCAATAAAATCAATAAAAATATTTGTAGCTCCGGACAAATCAAAGGCAATTTGACCGAAAAATGCCAACAAAAATGTAGATTGTAATTGAATGTCAAGTACCGTTTTCAATTCATTTAGACGTAAATTTGATAATTTAAAGATAAATTAAAAAAAGTTTATGTATATATGTGTGGGTACATTCGAAATAAATAAAAGAGATCATTTGAAATGGCAAAATATTCAACTTACCAAGCAAATATTTGAAGATTCTGAAAAAAAAACGAAAAAAAATCTGAATATATATTAGAAAAAATTAATTTTGTTGTTATGTGAGAATATATATATATATATATAGAGCAAATACAGCTTGGTCTTTTATAAAGTGATTCTACGTCATTATTTGTAAGAAGGTCACAGGATCATTTCTTATAAGAGGTCCTCAGGGTATTCTATAAGAAGTTATTATGGTATTATATAAAAAGACATCAAGGTCCTATAACACATCTAGTTCCCCTATAATAACTCCTTATGCCAATCTATAAGAAAACCTTGTGGTCTTCTATAATAAAACATTGAGTTCTCTCATATAAGATAAAAAATCTTTTAGGAGGCTAAAAAGGGACCAAAGCGTCTTCTTAATGAGAGAACACAATGTTTTCTTATAGAAGACCACAAGGTTTTCTTCTATAAGAGTTACTACTATATATATATATATGTATATGGACAATATTGCCAATTTTTTAACATAGCTGAAGCGGAGGTTCACCCCTTTATAACTCGGGAATTACTTAAGTATATGAATAAAAATTGAATAGTTGTGGGTTAATTGATCTGTCGTTGCAAACTGTTCATGATATTGACCTCCAAACTTTATTTTTGTGGAAGCTGTGTCTACTTCAATGTAAAAAAATGTGTAAAAACAGGTTGAGGAGAACCAGTTTTTTTATGTTCTCTATCGATTTATGATTAAGCCACTCATTTCACGGTTTTCGTGTCAAAGTAAAACTAGAAGCCAACAAAATGGGGACCACGCCCCTTATGTATCATTTTTCAAAATTTTAGCTGCATCTACCTTTAAATGATGCTGACATTTTGAAGCTCGATTTTGAGTGTATTTTTTAATTTTACTTCTAGCATTAATACGCAAACAGGAATTTCTAAAAATCGATTATAAGATTATTGTAGTCGCGAATTTGCGTAATTTGATATGTATTTTGTGTATGTAGTATGCGCAGCTTCAGAGTAACACTCAACCGATGGTGAACATTTTGTGCGATCAAATTTCGAAAAAACCTATTTTTCGGTTCAAATTTTTAGATCTGTCAGCTGAATGATACGGGTACCCGCGATCAGTAAGGTTTTTTACGATTCGGATGATATAAAATCTTCTTCGTGAAAATCCATCTACTAGAACGGCGGGAACTGGCTTTACAAAAACACGAAATTTGACAAAAAAAATGTTTTTGAAAATATCGCGGATTTATTTGCGTTTTCTGTTGTTCATTTCCGCTTCAATAAATGACCTCATACGGATTTTGATCTTTTTCGAAAAGAGAACTTTAAAAACTTCAGCCGAAAGGGAGATGTACCCAATTTATCTGCAAAAATAGTGTGAGCTGGCACATCCATGGTTCTTAATGGACCACATTGAAATCGGTATAGATCGATGTATTTTTTTTGGGTGCACACCGAAATCGGATGCGCATTAATGGCATATGGAGTTTTCGGAAATTATTCGCGTTTTACGATTTTTTGGGTACTTCAATGCAACGTGTGGCACATCTTAGCCGTCAAATGAAATTTCGCAAAATATATATGGATTGGAAGATAAACTTCAGTACTTCCTGGAAACCGCATGCGCATCAAATGATTTTGAGAATTACGCGATTTACACGCAATTTAAAATGTATATTTCATAACATTATTTTTTTTAAGAATTATTCTTATTTATAGAACCCCAAGATTTATCGGAAGGGTTTTGATATAATCCGCAAGGCGTATACTTATACACAAAAAGTGATTATTATATGTGCCAACATTTTTTCTGAAATTTCTTGTATGAAATTAAAAAACATAAATACGATGAAATTTTTTTCGAACCAAAAACAAATATTTTTCTTCAATATCTTGTTTCGTTGTCACTGTGTTTACAAACCGGTACACGGACTTGTGGGATTTTGATATCATTTGATTCATCATGGTGTTTAGATTATGTAGATATTTTTAAATTAATTTTTAGGCGTGTGTATGTCATTAATATAATGAAAATATTTATTTATTCTTAAACATCGATAACTTTTGCTCGCATCAACCAAAAATTTGATTGCGAACGGTTTCAGAGTTAGAATATTTTTCTCTATATGTGTACCAAAAATAATTGATGTGCCACAAAAACAAAAACGCTGATTTTTTGAAAATGGAATATTAAAAAATTGGCAATATTGCCCATATATATGTAAACCTACTGGTCTACAATAAGCAGATCAACAGGTTTTTATAAGTATACATATTGGTTTTCTATAAGAATACCGAAGAATTATCTATGAAAACTTTACTGGTCTTTTTTTTTTTTTTTTTTGTAAGGCACCTGCTGAATTTGGGTTTCTTTGAAACGATCAATATGTTCTAAAGATTATATTGCAACGTGATTTTTTAGAAAAATTGCCTAGGGGTATTTAAAACCAGTAAGGAAAGTTCAAAAGTCGGACGGGGCCGACTTATGATACCCTTCACCACTTTGGCTACACACAATAGATGTTAATATCTACAATATTCTGTAGACTAGACCTGTTCAACCATGGGAACTGGTGCCCTTGTTCACATGTATAAAAAGTTCGTTCTCTGCGTTCTCTTTTAGTAAGTCATCTCATACGGCGGTTTCTCATTTGTTCTCTGAGAATTTTTTCGTTGCAAACCTCTACTGTAGATGGAACAGGCATAAAATCATTGGAGGACCATAGAGATGGAATCGGGCTAAATTACATGCGCTATCAATCAATTGCAAACCCCAATACACATACCATTCTGAAATCAATGAAAAATTGCATGTCAAACGGGCTGACTTGGATTCTTTGGTGTACCATTTGTATGAAATCGAGTAAAATTATGTATGGAGACTATATATAAACACATGTACCTAATTGAGCAACTGTTACATACACCATTTGTTTTTTTATACCCTCCACCATAGTATGAAGGGTATATTAATTTTGTTTTTCCGTTTGTAACTTATCGAAGTAATAAAGTATATATATTCTTGATCAGCGTAAAATTCTATGATGATATATCCATGTCCGTCTGTCTGTTGTAATCACTCTAACGTCTGAACGTATTGAGGTAGATCGCCAAAATTGTGTCTGTAGTCCCCCAATTTTTGGTGTTTTGGGGTTATTGAGCGCGTTTTTCAACCGAATTCGTTAAAATTTGCTACGTGGAGTTCTTATTGGGTACTAAATATCTCCACAAAAAATTATACATATAGTCCCACTTCTTCTGATAGCTCCCATATAACGGTACCTTTTAATTTTCAGTATTTTGGGGATTTTGATCGTATTTTTCCGCCGAATTAGCTGTAATATAGTATTTTGTGTTCTTAATAGGTCATAAATCTTTCCACAAAATATATCTCCACAAATATGAATTTAGGTTCATTTTTTCTGATAGCCCCCATATAATGGTACCACAATTTTCGGTATTTTTTAGAAAATTGGGGGTACCCACATATAAGGGCACCCACCAATTTTCGGTATTTTGGGGTTCTTTAGAGCGTTTTTCAACCGAATTTGATGCAATTTGGTAACAATTGTAACAAATCTCCTTAACAAAATTTATGGTTCCATTTGAAAATATGTATAGAATCACTTTCTAAGTCGATTTATGCATGTCCGTCTGTCTGTCTGCCTGTCCATGTTAAATTGTGAACAAAGTACAGTTCGCATTTATTATTCGAATTGGATGGAATTTGGCACAGCTCATTCATTTGGCCCAAGGACGAACCCTTTTAAAATGGGGAAAAATCGGTTCAGATTTAAATATAGCTCCCGTATATATATATATATATATATATTCGTCCGATTTAATGTAAATGGTGCATCAAAGTCCCTATATATCTTTCTATTTGGCACAGCGTAATTCATTAGGCCTAGCATTTGCACGAAATTTGGCACAGCGTAATTAATTAGGTCTAGAATGATACCCTCTGCCAAATTTCGTGTAAATCGAAAAAACATAGGCCCTACAGTGCACCATTTACATATTGGGAATTTGGTGTATCATTTACAAAAAAATCGGCCGACACTATATATGGGAGCTATGTCTAAATCTTCGCAGACATCAGACTGGACCTAATTCCGTACTCTGTGCAAATTTTTGTCAAAATCGAACAAATATTGAGAATTTGGTGTATCATTCACAAAAAAATCGGAGAAAAATATATATATGGGAGCTATATCTAAATCTGAACCGATTTTAACAAAACTTTGCAGATATCAGTCTGGACATAATTCCGTACTCTGTGCAAAATGTTTGCAGAACATTATCAGTATAGGCCCAGGTTTTGACATAACCTTAATATAAAGGTTCTGTCTCATTTCGGTCGTTTTAACGGCACTCCCCAACCGAAATGGCTGTACCTGAGCATTTTGGTATCTTGGACGAAAAACAATATTTTTAAGAAATTTGATCTCCCACCACCATATTCGATAATGTGAAGGTTTTAGCCGCATTTTTTCAACCTAAGTGGTATTTGGAATTTCAGATTTTTTTTGGAGGTTGACATATGTCTATACACACTGGCTACATAGCAGGTTTAGGCATAGAAAGTCACCATAAATATGCGAATACACTAATTTGTTGTAGGAGGATATACCTTATGGTGGAGGATATACAACAACGGTACCCACCAATATTTCGGAAAGTTTTTTTTAATAGAATTGACTATAATTTGGTTTTGGGGTTCTGATAAGTTAAGCACATCTTCTTAAAATTAATTATCAATATTTGTTCTGTTTTTAGGGTTGTCCTCTTATAACTATACTTCGCAAATATCGATATTTTGGGGATTTTTTTTTCAACCAAATTGGATGTAATATGATAATTTGGATTATTATTGGGTATTCAATCTGTAGAGAATTATCAAAATTGGTTCAAGTTTCAGGGTAGCTCTCATGTACTCCTCATTATTTCGAATTTTGGACGAATTTTTCAAGCAAATTGATTCTAATTTCATATTTCGAAGTCTCATTGGGTCATAAATAATCAATAAATCATGATATATATATATATATATATATATATATATATATAAGTATATGGTGTATATACTCATATATATATAAAGGTCCAGTTTCTATGATATGTGGATGATCGTAGGCACAACATACATATCTTGAATGATCATCTATTTGCGGAAGGAAGTAAAATGTTCGATGCAACCGAAGGTAATGCGAATACTTTGAGAATGTTTTACATGAATTGTTTTGGGAAATTTTTTTCTGCGCCCAGATTTGTAATGGTGTGTTTTAATAGTTGTTTCCAATTGAGCATGGAATGCCACAAATACCTAATAATTATTATCACATTTTTGTAGCCTTTCTCTATTTATTTAATTTACAATTTTCTATTTTCCTTTTCGTATTGTGTTTGGTTATTACTTTTCAATTAAGTGGTACTTTTATTTAATACTACTTCTTCCCCCTGCACAGTGAAATATTGTTGCAATTATGAAAGGAAATCGAGCGAATAGCGGCAGAAACAACAAAAATCTAAACAAGTTGAGGAAGAGGCCCTCTCAAGAATGCCAGCAGGACAAAATGGTGTCTTGACTGTCTGCATCATTACACTTCTCTAAAGTGAGTAGCGCCAGCGAACACCCCTCACGCACATTGCCCGTCAAGGAGAAGTAGAAGACGAAATGAGGTGGTGTGGATGTTTCAACTTCGTCAAGTGCCGTTATGATACTCGGAAGTAATGTAAAGCGCGTTCGTTCCCTGTGCCTCTGCCTTGTTATGTAAATTTAGTGAAAACTTATTAAAAATCTGCCAACTTTACTTTTGCAACAATTTCCTGGTAAACAAGTGCAAAAACATGGCAAACAACGGGCGGGGTGGTCGTGGCAAGGCAGTTTAACGACAACGACAACAACAATAATGTGACGGCCGCCACCAACGGCAATTGGCATAAATGGAATAAATATTAACTTTACCTTAACCAATAAACTTTTCAAAACTGCCTGCAGAAGTTCACTCATCAAAACTGCTCAAAGTGTTATTTATAGCAAGAAAACGCTTAGCAGGCTGAATGGTTGAGTGAGCGAACGAAGGCATATAGGAGATTGTGAAGGATGTCTCCCCCGCCAATCAGCATTCCTGGAATTCTGCAAAACATTTAAAAATTTCAATTGAAAATGTAAACACAAGAGTTAAACCACTTGAAGAACGTGTTGAAGTTATCGGCAGCATGATGACAAACAGATAGGAAAAGAGAATAACGCATCGGTAGGAGAATTTCCAGCCAAACGTAATTCTTGTCCTTGGTCAATCTGATCAACTCATTTGTAGCCCGGCGAGTGTGTCCGTGACAGCAACCTTCGTCATCATTCATTTACTTATTTATTAACTCAGCCAGGTGTAATGAATGAAAAGCTTAACGCTAATATTTCTGTCGTGCTCACGCCAGATATACTCATCTATCCAAACATCCATAGAGTCAGCTATAACATACCTGGACAATGTCGTCATCTCAACGGCCACTTCAAGCAGGCCAAGTGGAATAATACTGCCCTTGGGCAAAAGCATCTATTTTTTCCTTGCCGTCCCGAACATTTAATGTGATGTTAAAATGCATAGCAACTGGGTATAGATATGCGCTGGCACGGCACAATGGCCGAGATGTCCAGTGTCATGCTGGACAGACCGACGTTGGACGACACAGGATATTAAATTGAAAATAACATAAGAAGATCAGTGAAAAAGCGGAAATAGCATCGACAGCCAAATCCTGTTCGTTCGTCCCGCTGAGTTGTTGCTGTATTTTTTTTCATCCGCATTCACTTTCCAACATTTAACCGATGTGGCCGATAGAACAGAAATTAATTGCACAAAGTTCAGGAGACAAACACAACAACAAAAAGGAAGAATAAAACATCACCAGAAACAAACCAAGAGACACAAAACAAAAATGTTGGGTAAAGAAGTGACAGAAAGGAGAGAAGTAAGAGTGACACAGAGAAATCGTTAGTTAAATAACTCCAGGGAATATTCACAACTACAGTGCGGGGCAATTATGGATTGAACAAAAATAAAGGATCACAAAGTTGTAGGCAACAAATTTTATTGACTTAATTCCTACTCAGCCAGGAAAAATTGACAATCGGACATTTCGTTTGGATGGAACACCATTTCGATGTCGCCTTTCATCAGCAAACCGACCGAATTCAACATCTCTGAACACCATTATTATTCTCGAAATATTTACCAGAGCCTCCATAAGGTATATATAATTCTTAATCGATACAATATTCTATGCCGAATCATCCAAGTCCGTCGGTATATTCGGTATTTTCAGACATAATGTTCAATATATTTAGCTCTAATTTAATATTTTGTGCTCCCATTGGTTGGCAAATCTTCCAAACAAATATAATAAACTAACATATATCAGCTTCGTGAGCGAATGTGGGAATTATTTAAATACCAATATCGAACATAGTTACAATTTAGTACCTTTTAGTACATTTATTCTCTTATAGTACGTACTTCCAAAGCGACCTCCTTATCTCAACACTACACACCAATTCTGACCGCAGCTGAAATCTAGCTCTGTACTAAATTTGGTATCATTGATAACCCTTCATATTCTTGTAATACTTTTTTCTAAAAATTCCCAAATTTCAAATATACTCGTATATTCACCAAAATCCAAATTTAGTACCATTTAGAACACATTTATATAAATTTCCATAATTACGTACTTTAATAATCATAAGTCCAAATTTCGAAAACTTCTCACAAACCTTATTTCAAATTTCAGGATTCCAGCTCTATCGGTTCACCTAAATCTAATTTGTATCATATTCAGTACCATTTAGTACACATAGGTAAAAAATTTCCATTAGCACCTACATCGGTTCATTCTAAATTCAAATTGTACTATTTAGTACACATAAGTACGAATATTCAAAACTACCTATATACTACCTATTCCACATTTCAGGATTCCAGCACTGCACTATAGGTCAAATGACCACTTTTTCTGTGCAAAATTAATAGCGGCAACAAAATCATAGTATTCGTCATGAAATTTGGCCCAACTGATTTTTTTGTTACTTGATTCGTTATTTTTGAATTTGGAAGAAATCGGTTCAGATTTGGATATAGCTTCCATATATATATTTTCGTCCGATTTTATGTAAATGGTGCACCATACTGCCAATATTAGTCCGATTTAGTCAAAATTTTGCACAGAGTATTGAATTAGGTCTAGATTGGTATGTGTCAAGTTTTGTTGAAATCGGTTCAGATTTAGATATAGCTCTCATATATAGTTTCGTCCAATTTTATGTGACCAGAGCACCATACTGCCAATATTGGTCCGATTGAGACAACATTTTGCACAGAGTACTGAATTAGGTCTAGATTGATATGTGCTAAGTTTTGTTGAAATCGGTTCAGATTTAGATATAGCTCCCATATATAGTTTCGTCCGATTTTTTGTAAATGGTGCCCCAAACTTCCAACATTGGCCTGATAGAGACAAAATTTTGCACAGAGTACTGACCTATGTCCAGATTGATGTATGCGAAGTTTTGTTGGAATCGGTTCTGATTTAAATATAGCTCCCATATATAGTTTCGTCCGATTTTAGGTAAATAGTGCACCAAACTGAAAATGTTGCCCGATTAGGACAAAATGTAGCACAGCGTACGGAATTTAATCGAGTTTGACATCTGTGAAGTTTTGTTGAAATCGGTCCAAATTTATATGTAGCACACATATATAGATTTTATGTAAATGGTGCACCAAACTCCCAATAATGGTCCGATTTAAACGAAATTTTGCACTGCGTACTGAATTCAGTCCAGTTTGGCTTCTATGAAGTTTTTCTGGAAATCGGTCCATATTGAGATTTTTGGTAAATGGTGCACCAAACTTTCAATATTTATGCGATTGGCATGCAATTTTCTTATAGATTTCAGAATGTCATGTGTATGGTTTTTATTGGCCCAAATATCTATGTAGGCCACATTTGTTTTTTACCCGATTCCATGTTAATTGTCATCCAAAGATGGTATGTCTCTTCTATCAACAAGATATTGTACACATTATCATTTTTTGTTTGTACCCAAAGTGGTAAAGGGTATCATATAGTCGGTCCAGTCTGACTTTTGATCTTTCCTTGCTGGTTATCTTTGAAAACATTCATCTTTCTGTGACATTTATCCAAATTTTTCGCTAATGTTACGCAAAATTAATGTACTATTTGCTTTAAAAAATTCTCTCTTTCATCCGAAATGTTGTCGACAGCAATTTTGCTCACTACATATTTGAAAACAGCACCAGGTTTTTTCTTTTTGTTACCTTCTTTTCGCCATATTTCAAAAAGTTCGATTTTTTTGTACGGAGGTTGCCTAGATAAAAGAGGCATTACTCGCAAAACGCAAAAAATCGCAACTTGAAATAAATTTAAATTAACTCATTACTTATCACATAATTTTTGTGCAAAATTTCAAAGAGGTCATATTGGGTCATTTTTTTTAATAGCTTACTGAAAGTCAATCTATCAAATTACATTAACTTTTTAAAGTCTTCATAGACTAAAGGGTTATTTTCAAGTATAGTGTCGCAAACATAAAAATATTTTGATTTAATATAAAAATGCTCACTTGTATCTATATTTTCCATTTTACACTAATTAATTATTGTAAACACAATCGAAATAATACGCACTCAAAGTTGACTAAGCCCCACAGAAATATAAGCATATTTATAGAATAAATTGTATTGAGAGACTTGCACGGCCAGCTGTGTAACGGTACTTTATATTTAGCACTAATAAATATCACGTGTCTCTATTTTAGAGTGTTCTAAATACAAAAACAACAACAACTCGTGAAGAACGACACTTTGATTTTCTCCAATTTTGCACAGAAAAACCGGTCATTTGACCTATAGTGCACTGTCGGTTCACCTAAATCAAAATTGTAATTAATTTATTACCATTTAGTACCCATAAGTACAAATTTTCAAAATTACATCCATAACCCAATCTACCCAAATCTAAATTGTACCAAATTTAGTATCATTTAGTACACATTAGTACTAATTTCTAAAATGCATTAATAATCTTATTTCCAAATATCAGTGTTCCAGCTCTATCGATTGACCCAAATTTAAATTGTACCAAATGTAGTACCATTTAGTACTATTGGTACACAATCAAATGTGGTAATGTTAATTGCAGAATTCCAACTCCATCCGTTCCTCCAAATCCAAATTGTACCAATTTTAGTACTTTTCGTATACATCTAGATTACCTGATTCGCTTTTCAGATTTAAAGCTCATAGATTTATCCGCTCACATGTTATAGTACGAAATTTAGTACATTACAACACTTTTGATATACTTATAATTCGAATGTGATCCTCAGTGATCCTCAAGTCCGAGTTTAAGAGTTCTAGCTCTACCGGTTCGCCAAATACAAATGGTACCATATTTAGTACTCTTGGATATTGGAAGGTTGAAAAACATCTTTACAGAACATTTCATTCGTTTTAGACCCCATGTTTCTTTGGACAAAATCCGTTTCAGACAATTTGGAGTCGATTTACAAATATTCATCCGTCCATCTGTTTGGCCGGCTGGTGCGCACGATAAATTTAACCGAATATCGGTCCACTCCTTCTCATTATACCCTTCACCACACTGTGGTACAGGGTATTGTGCCATTGTGCATATGTTCGTAACAGGCAGAAAGAAACGAGATAGACACATGGTTCCTTTTGCGAATATGCATAGAATCACTTTTTAAGTCGATTTATGCATGTCCGTCCGTCCGTTTGTCGCATTTATCATCCGACTTGGATGAAATTTGTAACGGCTCATTCATTTGGCCCAAGGACAAACCCTATTCAAATTGGGAAAAATCGGTTTAGATTTAGATATAGCTCCCATATATAGTTTCGTCCGATTTTAGATAAATAGTGCACCAAATTCCCTTTATACCCTTCGATTTGCACGAAATTTGGCATAGCGTACTGAATTGAGTCTAGAATAATGTGTGGTAAGTTTCGGAAAAATCAGTTCAGAGTGTGATATAGCTACCACATATACATATATATTCGTCCGATTTTACGTGCACTAAACTCCTAATAATTGTCCGATTAAAACGAAATTTTGCACAGCGTATCAAATTGAGACTTGAATCGTGCAGATGCAGCCATAGATTCCATATTGTTAAAAAAAATTAATAGTGCGGCGTACCGAATAGCGTGTACCAATTTTGCTATGAATGGTTTTCCATAAATTTGTCGCATGGTACGCAGACGATTTTAAATCTGCCCGATTGAAATTAAATTTAACATAGGTTGCAGAGAGGCGTGAGTATGTTCCTTCGGTGGACACTGATATACAATTGAAGGATAGATATGTGCAATATACCCAAAGTGGTTAAGGGTACCGTATAGTCGGCCTCCTCTTCTTATTGGTTTGTAATTGATTTTTGCTAGTAAGGGTGATCATTTGAATAATTTTTAATTCAGTTTTGCCTCTTTTGAGACGAGTTTAATGATAGAAATTTTTCATTGAAAAGGAAATCCAGGGGAAGAATCTATGCAACCTACCCTAAGTAATACTCGAGAAATCCCCCTGGTCGAATACTCAAAGTGAGACTAGCAAATCGTCAACTGTGATTTTATGGAAATTGGTTGCGGAACATAAACCACATATAATTAGATCATCTAAAGTTTTACTACATTGAGATCAATGCGGAAACACATTGGGCAACATTCAACTCGCTCGCTATCTGTGCAAAAAGGAGGACAGGACCAAAGTCATATTTTCTGCAGAGAACACTTACTCTGAACCCTAAATCCCAAATGCCATAAACAAGCCAAGGAATATAATCCGGAAATTAGTTGAAATCGGTTGAAATTGCGATAAGTCGCCCCAAACATTGGAAAGTGGTCGTTTAGGTCGGTCTTTACCAGGAAATGGTTCCCATGGCATCTGTTGGTGTCCGGCGCCTTAGCGTTCAAAGCCACCTCCTTATCTTCCTAAGGTTTCACAATATGCAGTTGCATACCATTGAAGAAAAAACATTGTAGTCTGTATGGAAAAAAAGTCTGTCGCTACAAGAAAAATCTGATCTGAAAAGAATGCTCTGGTGTGATGCCAAATGTCCGAACCTTGACACGGTTGAATTTAATTCGTAGATGCAATAGTCGACATAAATACAACTTATCAAGTAAAGACACACATTTCACATTTCCCAATATGCCTGATGAGCTGCTTAACCAACGGCGAAACGCGTCGCATAGTGGTGGGAATGTAGTATCTCTCTGGCTTTCCTTTTCATTGCAACTCTGATCATGTAGCTCATCTCGAAAGAGAAAAATATCTGTCGTGATGCATGTAATGTGTCCCTTCACATACCAGTCGAAGTCTAAACCAGAACTGACATGAAAACCAGACCATAAAATATAGCAAAGCCTTTATTCGTCCAAATGGAGTGATAACCCCGAAACTGCTTAATTTGGTCCTTACCGGTGTTATACGCTAGAATAAAGATCAACCCTCTGGGACGGAAAAAATTGACCGCTAGTTAATCCAAGAACACACGGCGAACACAAAAATATAAAAAGTCGAAATAAACAACATAATTTTCTTGTATTTAATAATCCAGTAGCTAGAGGTATGGCCACGTGCCTGATGGATGGCATTATAACTAGGTTTATAGTACCATAAATCTACAGATGCTAGAACAATGCAGATGCAGCCAATATGTTGATGAAAACTCCTGATATAGACATTTCTGTGAAAGCTGTCACTCAATCTGCCTATGTGTATCCTGCAGACCTGGAAAATTGTGCATCGCTATATAAAGTATACGTAAAATACAAAAAATCGAACGGTTCTGGAACGAGGAAGAAGTACAAACAGAAATAACATTCTTCGAGGATATTTCGTGTTATCAAAGCTGTTGTAATGCCATATTTCAGCGTATTCATATTAAATTAAAATGAGTTGATTTCGATATGTTCAATGTATGTTTCGTATTTCGTTTTCTCTTGGAGGCAATTTACCAAGGCATAGTCCCTATATAAAAAATCTTATCGGTTTTTTTATTCGAATACCGTCAGGACTCTAAAATGACGAGTATCGGACTGTTATGTAGTCGTAAAAAATTGACCTACAAAAAAAATATTTTTACTCTAAAGGTTTTTTAATTTCAAATTGCATTCTCAATTGTGTGTGTCGAATCCTCGTGTCCATTCCAAGAGTGCGTCAAATGCTAAGAGAAAATATAAAAAATATATGAAATAAACCTGCTTCATAGAGAAGGTAATATAAAAGGCCAACATACTAGTTCCAATCCAGATAGTGGTATATCAAGTAGATTTGTACGTGTGTATAAAGTATGTAATGAAAGTCCGATAATTGGTTTACGAATTACAGGATTCCGAATCCGAATAATTTAATTCTTCAATATTTGAATATTTCCATTATATTCCCTTGCAACATGTAACCCAATACATACACCTGCAATTACCCACTCCAATATAAAATACATTTGTTAACAAAGCACTCTCACTTTTAATACACACTGTATACAATTTAATATTACACTCACAGAAGAAAAAAAAACACATGTATGGATACCATGCCATTAAGAATGAAATACAAGAGAATTCGCAAGTGGACATAAGCGGGATAATGAGATTTCATGTGTGATTAAAATTCAATTGTGTTCGCGCTACAAATCAAACGAGTTATTTAATTATTTGCTTTGAATCGTTCGTTCGACCGTTCGTTTGTTGATATGTGAACGTTGTGCGTAATGAGAACGTGCCATACATTGCAACGTCGTGAAATGAAGTCACTTCGTAATGGGGGGTCCCGACCAGTTGCTAGCAGCTGGCATATGATATGGTTGCCGAGAATGGTGGTATATCAAGTAAATATCTTTTTAATGTAGTCTAATGGGGAAAATATATGTTTGTAGTTTCTAGTTTGTTTATGATGGTAGAAAATGTGTTTGTTAAAAAATGATATAAAAATAGCAACAACTAATAAAACTTGTTTACACATTAATTTATTATTTTATATTATTTCTTCATAATTTTGCTGTAAGAAAATAATATTTAAGTCGGAAGTGGAGCTGTGTGTGAAACAGGGCTTTACATGGCTCAAGCTTGTTTTGATTAATGAATTGTGTAACCCACATTTCACACACATACACAAGAAACATTAATTGTTGTACCGGGCGTATGATTAATAGATTCGTGTGTGTGTAATTTTATATTGCGTATACGCCAAGGGTGTTCCATGGGAGTATACATTTTTGCCTCGCAATGCATTTTTATACCCTTCACCAAACTGTGGTACAGGGTATAATGTCTTTGTGCATATGTTTGTAACAGGCAAAACGACACGAGATAGACACATGGTTCCTTTTGAGAATATGCATAGAATAACTTTCTGAGTTGATTTATGTATGTCCGTCCGTCCGTCTGTCCGCCTGTAGATGTTAAATTGTAAACAAAGTACAGGTCGCATTTATGATCCGATTTGGATAAAATTTGACACAAGTCACTTATTTGGCCCAAGGACGAACCCTATTGAAATTGGGAAAAATCGGTTCAGATTTAGGTATAGCTCCTACATATATTTTCGTCCGATTTAAGGCACCAAAGTCCTTATATATCTTTCGATTTGCATGAAATTTGACACAGAGTACTG
>NW_026877067.1:0-21226 GCF_032173495.1 Musca vetustissima | reverse complement strand
ATACTATAAACTTCAAACGATAAACACGAGGAGGAACAACAAAGGAATACAGAAGAATACAGAAGAGCGGGGAGGAACAACAGTCGCCGGGATCCAACATATCGCCAGGAAGAACAAAGGAGGGATACATCATTCCACTCTCAAAGACGACAGAATCCCGAAATTCGTATCACAGAGCGTCTGCGAAATACGCTACAGCGACAACAAAGACGAAACATGCAGAGGAGTGAGCAAATGGATTTAAATCGATCAGTTAGGATAAGAGTGGAATCGCATAGACGTATCCCGAGTAATAGGATTAGAAACAACATGCTTCAGGCCGAACGAAGCAGAAGGCGTAGAAATAGCATTTCCTATGAAGAAAGGCAGGAGGAAGTGGAATCCTTACACAAAGAAGGTATGTCAAATTTAAATTTTTCAGAAGAAGTTTTTTATCTATCGGAAAGATTTCCCTCGGTCGACGGTTTATATATTTTTTGTAAAACCTGCAGTCGAGCAATTAGGAATGGAAAAAAACCGAATATATGTCTCTCAAACGGCTTAGATTTTCCAGATATCCCGAGTCCTCTAAAAGACTTAACGTCGGTAGAGGAACGATTGGTCACAGCACGATTGCCTTTCATGATAATCGTTGCTCTAGGTTTCGAAAGACAAAGTGCTATTCGCGGAGCAGTAGTCAACGTGCCGATATCTGTTAGTGAAACAGTAACGTCCCTTCCAAGAAACTTCGATCAAGCTCAGGTTATTCAATTGCACCTTAAACGTCGCATGGCATATCAGCATGATTATATGACTGAAACAATCAGACCAGCGAAGGTAATTGATGCAGCCAGGTATTTGATTAACACTGAGTTGTATATCAAACATGGTATTACAATTGACGAAAGTTGGTTTGAAGGTTGTAATTCTTCACTGGTCGTTCCGTTTGTGGCTAATCAGGAAGATCGGGAAGAAATTCAAAATATTTTCGAAAATCAGCTATCTACTGAAGCCACTGTCGATGATATTCAGCACGTCGAAGAATATGCAATGGAAAATCTCAATCCTGGTGGACAACAAACAATGTTGGAATGTAGAGCTGTTGAAAATGTACCTCACCAACGAGTTGTAATGGCTCCAGGCGAAGGTCGTCGTCCAATAGATATGATAATGGATACAGATTCTGAAGAGTTGGCCTTTGTTTCTATCTATTGCGGTAAAAAACGTTCCTGTACTGAAACCTATTCAAAAATTGTCCGCTCTGAACTCCGACGTTATGACAGACGATGCTGTAGAGTAGATAAAATACTTTACAGTTACAAAAAACTAGAACTTTTAACCATTAAAAGTGCAATGTCAATCGCTCTGAGAAAACATACACGATCTGGAAATGTTACAGCCAGAAATGCTTTAGACGAGTCATATATGAATAGTCTAATTCAACACGATGACGGCTATCGCATCCTCAAAGGAGTAAGAACGTCACCAGCTCACTGGGAAGGAGAAAAAAAGAAAGCCGTTGCCATGATCAGACAGTTCGGTCTTCCAACGTTTTTTATAACATTATCTGCAGCCGAAACAAAATGGGTAGAACTGTTAGTAATTCTGAGTAAAACTGTTGACAAAATTGACATATCCGAAGAAGATGCTTCAAATCTGTCATTCGCTGATAAAGCTCGATTGATCCGAAGTGACGCGATTACATGCTCCCGCTACTTTGATTTCCGTTTCAGGCAATTATTTTCTTTATTTAAAATGAATGGTGGAATTTTCGACAATCATTTTGTAGAGAAATACTATTGGAGAGTTGAATTTCAACAACGTGGTTCTCCGCACATTCATGGCATGTATTGGCTTAAGGATGCACCCAAAATAGATCTAAATAATTCTTCGTCTTTTTCGTCTGTAATTACTTTTATAGATAAATATATTTCCACAGACGGTTCTGATGGAAATTTACAGGAATTTATATCATATCAGCGCCACAACCACAATCGTTCCTGTATCAGAGAATTTCGTGGTGAAAAGATTTGCCGGTATGGTATGCCATATCCTCCAATGCCAAACACAGAGATTTTGCTCCCGCTTCCGGATAATTTTGAGAATTTTCTACAGCATAAAGATAACTACGATAAAATTCAAAGTTTATTAAATGCTAATTTGGACTCTCAACAAGTCTGCCAATTAAATAATTTTAATAATTTTCTGGCTCACGAAAATATAGATCTAACGTACGATAATTATTTATTAGCTCTTAGATCTTCGTTAAAAAAACCTAAAATTTTTCTAAAAAGAAGGTTCGAAGATAAAATGGTCAATGCATACAATCCAACAATATTGTCACTGCACAGAGCAAATATGGATATTCAATATATCCTAGATCCTTATGCGTGCTGTAGTTATATCATTAACTACATTAATAAATCAAATCGTGGTGTATCCAGAATACTTCGTGATGCTGTCGACGAGATAAGAGCTGGTAATTATTCTATAAAGCAAAAGTTACAGCACATTGCTCATAAGTTTATCTCGGGTACTGAAATATCAGCTCAAGAAGCCACTTATTGCTGTTTAGGAATGCGGCTTTCCGAAAGTAGTAACGCTGAGGTTTATATCAATACCGGGCGACCGGAGGAACGAGTATTTATT
The DNA here is from genome assembly GCF_032173495.1 of Musca vetustissima. NCBI lineage: Eukaryota > Metazoa > Arthropoda > Insecta > Diptera > Muscidae > Musca > Musca vetustissima. The sequence goes on along the minus strand of NW_026877067.1, from coordinate 18,598 downwards.
TTGAGACCTCGAGAACAGTTACTGAACTTACCTCCCGATTCCTCTGATATTTATGCTGTCGGTATTTTGGAACACTATATTCAAAGACCTGATGAACTAGAAGATTTATGTTTGGCAGACTTTGCAGCCAATTATAAATATTCCAGAACCCGCAGAAACAATGCCAGTACAGGGGACTACGAAGAGCATGACGACCACGAAGAAAATTCTGAGCAAACTTTACGCATTTTCCAATTGAAGGATAATAGTGGATTCATCCAAGAAAAAGTTAAGCCTCATGTTATTCGTTACAGACGATATAACGTTAACACTCACAAAAGTGACTATTTTAGAGAGCTCATGATGCTGTTCTATCCTTGGAGAAATGAAGATGTTGACTTACTTCAAAATGACAACGAAGCTTCCTGTAATGCTTTTAAAGAACGTATTGAGTTGAACAGAAAAAAATACGATGTATTTGAGGATCGAGAACTCGAAAATGTTCTTCAGCGTCTAAGAGATGAAGAGAGAATAGAAGATATTACCGAGGAAGAAGAAATACGAAATGTTGATGACGAATTCAGAGTTCTTGGGGTGCCAGACATAGATCCGAATGTAAACATATTACATACGCAGGGTGATGGCACATCGAATGAAAATTCTGAAGCGTCTATCCGGATAATTAAACTTCCTCCTTTAATGTCTGATTCCGATCTCCTGAATATGGTTCGAACCTTGAATACAAAGCAAAAGTTGTACTTAACACATCTTTCCCATAATATAAAATGTGGATCAACATTTTATGAATTTGTAGGTGGTGGTGCAGGTGTTGGGAAAAGTAGATTAATATCGGCTATCTATCAAACCGTTAACAGAAGGCTCAATACTATCCCAGGGTCCGACCCAACTTCAATAAAAGTGCTATTGACAGCTCCTACAGGTAAAGCTGCATTTGGCATTGGTGGTGCAACATTGCATTCAATGTTTTCCCTTCCCGTTAATCAGTCAAATTCAGAACTGAGGCCGTTAGGTCCTGATGCTTTAAATTCAATTTACACCAAACTTATGAATTTGAGGTTACTGATTATAGACGAAGTATCAATGGTAGGGGCAAAAATGTTTTCGTACTTAGATGCTCGATTAAAGCAAATATTCAAAAGTTCTGAATATTTTGGCGGTATATCGGTACTAGTATTTGGGGACTTAATGCAACTTTCGCCTGTTGGTGATCGGTGGATATTTGCAGCACCAACGACTGATCCATACGGTACAATATATGGAACCAGCACGTGGGACAAATTCAAGTATTTTGAACTCACAGAAATAATGCGTCAAAGAGAAGATCGATCGTTTGCTATTGCTCTTAATAATATGGCTTCTGGACAAATGACAAATGATGACGTTTCCCTTTTGCGACAGCGCATTGTATCACCGGCTGCTGTTCCTGATGAAGCCATTCATCTGTTTTGCTCCAATGATGAAGTCAACATATTCAATACTTTGAAGTTGAGCTCTATTCCTACAGAAGAGGTACTGTCAACTGCATGTGATTTTGTGAAATCCACGGGGTTAACAGACGAAAATAGGAACCGAATCATGGAATCTGTTAAAACATTTAAAGTCTCAGAAACTCAAGGTTTACCATATCAGTTGATATTAAAAACTACAGCCAAATATATGGTAACTGTTAATATTGACACCAGTGATGGTTTGGTGAATGGAGCTACTGGCCAACTAATGGAAATCGATTTCATCGGCACAACAAGAAAGCCTTCTACTCTTTGGATGAAATTTCCTCAGGAAAATACAGGAGTTTTAGCCCGTTCCAAAAAAAGACATCCGAGTGAATCATTATGGACACCAATTGATGTTTGTGTAAAAACGTTTCAATTCAAACGTAATGAACACGTAAATATTGATCGTAAGCAGTTTCCTCTTGTACCGGCAGAGGGCATAACTATTCATAAAAGCCAAGGAGCTACGTATGAAAAAGTTGCAGTCCATTTGAAGTCTCGCATGAGTAGATCAGCACTATATGTTGCTTGTAGTAGAGCGACTACAGCTGCTGGACTTTTTCTGTTGGGTTCATTTGTACCACCAAAGCCATTTAAAGAAAATGATAATGTACAATTGGAAATGACTAACTTACGAACGAACAAGTGTCTTAAAACCCATTACGAGTTTATGCATGAGATTAATGCTTTGAAAATTGTATACCATAATGTTCAAAGCCTTCATGCTCATATTGAAGACATTCGGAATGATTCGGTAATGTTAAAGGCTGACGTATTATGTTTTGTTGAAACTTGGACGCTGCATAATGAAAACTATGAAATTCCAGGGTTCACAGTATTGCCAAGAATGAGATTGGATTCAACGGACCAAAGCAGTCGAAGATGTAAACGGGGCTTAATTGTTTTTGTGAAAAATGAAATCTCTGAATTTACTCAGTATAAATACCAAAAAAAGGTCCATGTACATAATAAAACATTTGAATTTCTGGTGTTTCAAATTAGAGATATTCACATAATGGTCTTATATCGAAACAGCAATTATGGGGTGCATTCTCTTCATCATGAACTACACCATGTTCTGGAAAACTGCATAAATGCAAATTCTCAAAAGGTTGTTATATTAGGAGATTTCAATATATGCCGACAACGAACAAAATCGGAAACTGAAATACTCCTAAACAATAACAACCTTCTTTCTATTCTGAATACACCAACAACGAAAGGTTTAACACAAATTGATTGGTGTTTCAGTAATATTGACGATAGCATAATAAATGCTATAACATACGAAACTGTACATAGTTACCATGACGCGATATGTGTTAACATATCCAATTGAATTTTAATATTTTCTCTTATTGTATTAATTATTAGTTAAGTAAATGCCATGACGTGATATGTATTCACATATTAAATTAACCTGTAACATATTCTTAGTTTATAATATATGATTTTAGCAAGAAATAAAATGCAATTGTACATTTGATATATTATTTGCATATCAAAATGAATACATATCAAAAGTGTTTTAAGTTGCTAACTTATGTTAGCAGTTTTAAGACAATCCCATTTGCTTGAATTAATTGTTTTTCTTACAATTATATTACAAGTAAAAATAAAACCAAAACAAGTCGAAGGATAAGCTATTCAGCGTAGTAGCTTTATATCATTCGACTGTTTACTCCTCCTTGGAATAAGCCTTGACGTGGCGGTGGAGCTAAGTACTTTCAAACTAGAAGGGAAACTAATTATTCCATTTTTTTGTCTCCAATTCTTAACACCTGTTAAAAATTTAGTCAGACAATGAAGATATATTAAATATGTTATTTCCACCATCATTACATGATGGCTATATTAACAACTGAAACATGTCGAATGGCCGCTACTTTAGTAGTGTTTTATTATTCGACTGTTTTACTCCTCCAAGGAATAAGCCTTGACGTGGCGGTGGAGCTAAGTACTTTCATAAAAGAAAGGAAACCAATTATTCCATGTTTAGTGTTGTAGTTTATAATTTAGTCAGCCAGATATTCAAGTCCGATTTCATGTACCCCAAAGATGACACATTTATTCTATCTTCTGGAGGAGCTTTTGTGTCAAAGTGTAGTCGGCCCCGTCCGACTTTACTACTTTCCTTACTGTGTCAGAACATGGACATATATTGGAAAAACTTCATAGAAAACGGAATGACATGTAGCCACAATGATTGCAAATGCGCCTAGGACCATATAATTACTTATAGGAACTCCAAAATTTTGAAAATTTTAAACGGCAGGTGTATGAACATATCGCTGGCTTAACATGTAAAGGCAACAAGTCCAGATTTCAATTTTTTGGAAGAAACAAACAAAAAATCAAACATTCTTTTGAATAACGGTTTTTTAAATCTGTTAATCCGCATCAGGCAAAACCCCGCACGCGAATATAATTTTGTGTGAAAATGAGCGTAAAAAGTGGCTCTCTGCCTGAGCCGGCTGTAAATGCAAAATTTTGTTACATTTGTATTTTTAGAGATACACGCTTTTTTGGATTTAGATATTTTTCTTTTGCCAAGCTTCCATGTTTTCATGGACTTTTTCTTACAACTTGTCTCTCATTATATTTCTTAATTACTGCAATAAATGTGTACATTTGTAAATTTTTTGCATGCTAATATTATTAACCAGTAGGGAAAGTAGTAAAGTTGGACGGGCCGACTATATGATACCCTTCACCAATTTCGGTATATTTAACAGATGAATCTTAACAGACGTCGTATTTTTAAGGATCAGTAAAATTAAATTGGACCCATAAACATATCTTTCTGCAACCTACACAAAATTTTTCATTTGGTCAGATATAGAGTTGCTTCTTACAATGGGACAAAATTATGTAAATCAATTTAAAGCATATATCAGTCGGATACCCGTGGACCATTTACTTCAAATCGGACGAAAATATTTATAAAAGCTATATCGAAATCTAAGCCGATTTCATCAATACTTGTCACAGAATATCGGCTAAATTTTGAGTTCTTGGTGCATCATTTAGTTAAAATCAGGAGAAAAAATGGTAGCTCTATCCAAATTTGAACCGATTTCAATAAAACTTTCCACATGCTAGGTTATATAAACTATATAACATTGGGTCTTCGGTGCACATTTTACTTAAAATCATTGTAGACTTTATTCAGTACGCTGTACCCAATTTCGTAGAAATCGAAAGATATATAGGTACTTTGGTACACCATTTTCCTTAAATCGGACGAAAATATATATATCTAAATCTAAACCGATTTTCAGGAAACTTAACACACATCATTCTAGACTATGTTCAGTACGCTATACCAAATTTCGTGCAAATCGAAATATATTTAGGGACATTGGTGCACCATTTACCTTAAATAGGACGAAAATATATATGGGAGCAATATCGAAACGCTGTACGCTGTGCCAAATTTCGTGTAAATCGAAACATATTTAGGGACATTGCTGCACCATTTACCTTAAATCGGACGAAAATATATATGGGAGCTATATCTAAATCTGACCCGATTTTCACAAAACTTAGCACATATCATTCTAGGCTTAATTCAGTATGCTGTGCCAAATTTTGTGCAAATCAAAACATATTTAGGGACATTGGTGCACCATTTACCTTAAATAGGACGAAAATATATATGGGAGCTATATCTAAATCTGGGCCGATTTTTCCCAATTTCAATAGGGTTCGTCCTTGGGCCAAATAAGTGACGTATGCCAAATTTCATCCAATTCGGATAATAAATGCGACCTGGACTTTGTTTACAATTTAACATGGACAGGCAAACAGACAGACGGACGGACATATATAAATCGACTTAAAAAGTGATTCTATGCATATTCTCAAAAGGAACCAGGTGTCTATCTCGTTTCCTTTTGCACAAAGACATAATACCCTGTACCACAGTGTGGTGAAGGGTATAAAAAGGGTAAATATTGTATTGGAATCATAATTTTTTAAAACATGTCCATAAAAGCAAGAAAACACGTCGTTATCTTAGGCAGTGCCGAACTTTTTATTCTCTCCACAATTGGTTGTACAGTCAAATACATAAAATCGACCGGAATTTTGTTAACACCCATGGTAAATTACTGCTAAGTGAAAATGAAATATGAAAGTGCAGGCCATTAGACCATATAAGTGACGTATGCCAAATTTCATCCAATTCAGATAATAAATGCGACCTGTACTTTGTTTACAATTTAACATGGACATGTATAAATCGACTTAAAAAGTGATTTTATGCAGGCCATTAGAAATTTTGAGCTAGGACCTTGTACATGCCGAAATCCTCAAATTCTCAAAAATTTGCTGTACAGTTTTACAAAATTACCAAATAATGGGAGTAACGTTATATGGGATACTCTAAAAAGTGGACCAATATTAATTTTTTTGTGGAAAGGTGTTCTACCTCATAAGTACCTATAATACCGTGTCCAAAATCCTCAAAATAAAAATTGGACTTAAAAGCTTTACATGAAGTTAAGCCAGTCACATGTCATGAATTGGACTTAGCGCCTTTACTCATAGCAATAACAAATTAGATAAAGGTATCGATGTATTTTGCCTTATTATACGTTGCTCCATCAAAATCTCAATTTCTAGAAACATGGACTTGTTGCCTTTACATGTTAAACCAGCGATATATTATCTTAACAGCTTGTGACTTGGCATATGTATATATGGGAATTACAAGAGAGAAAGAGAGAGAGAGAGAGGGAGAAATTCATAATGTTGTTGTAGTTAAAGGTTTGGATCATCGGAAATTTGTTTGAAAAACATGTCCAAAATCCCCTAAATACCGAATATTGGAGGGTAGCGTTATATGGGGGCTGCACTGAAACTTGGGTCAATATTAATAATTTTTAATACGGATACAAGTTATTCAATGATAACCAAAAATACAAAATTGCAGCCAATTTGGTTGGAAAGCGCAATTATATGCACGTTGAAGGTTTTAACCAATGCGGTTGTAATTTGGCTTTTTGGTAAAACACCTATTCCCAGGTAATGTTCGACATATGTATGCCAATTGTTTTAAAAAGCTCCCTTGCAAAGGTCCCCTTTAATTTTTGGTGTTTTAATATTCCTTGCCCAGTTTCCAACTTGATTGTCTGCAATTTGGTACTTAACTTTCTTAGAGCAGAATCAAACTTCAAGGAACTAATTTATACTAACCATCCGATTTACTGTATTTTTAATGTACACCATAAAACTCGGATCGACCGAATTAAACGATTTGTTTATTTGTTTTGGACTTAATTTGGTATCTCGTGCAAGATTTCCTGATTATTGGCACACCGGATAAGAGAGCTGTCACATATCAAAACGTTTCCCACGCTAACGTCCATAAAAATTTGTCAAAAACATCATTGCATAACTTTTACGAATTTTCTATACAATTCTGTGAAAAAATCGACAATTGAGTTCAAGGGGAAAACGAAATTTCAAACTAACTAAATTGCAGCCAATTTGCAAAGCTAACATATAAACACTCCGTATGGAAAATACTTATAAAGAGACTGGACATGAGAGCTACCCCGAAATTTTGCCGAACTACAATGATTTTTGTTAGGTTGGAAAAAAGTCCAATTTGGTTGGATGTGGACTTTTTCAACCAAATTGGACTTTGGACTTTTTTCCAACCTAACAAAAATCATTGTAGTTCGGCAAAATTTCGGGGTAGCTCTTATACCTATCTAACTGTACCTAAATACCGAAAATTGGGAAGTACAGTTAGATGGGAAATATGATAAACATGTGGGCTAGTATTGATAATTCTTCGTATCTATATTTGAGAACCAAACCAATGGGCGGAGCCCTATAGTAATACACTACACAAATACCACAGAAATCTTACATTCTTCGGATATATATTCCGAACCCGAGCAATACTTCGAAATATTTGCAACCTTTAAACCGATTAAATGTCTACAGCTTCTCTTTCTCATCCTGGCATAGTTTGCGAATCATGGTTTCCCGGAGTGGACGTTTACGTCATGAGATTCAAATTTGTTATTACTTTACACACACAAGTATTGGTTCATTTTACGTATTATCCATGGAAAACGTGTGATGTTCGCTTTATAATAGACAGAAAACTAGACAACAATAACGTTTTCGGTTCACTTCATCCTCTAATTTTTTTCTGATTTACGCTTTCTTGTGTGGTAATGGTAATACTAGATAATATCAAAAAAGATAGACCCCATGAAATATTTACGAATAATTGATTTAAAGGTCAACCACTCCTCCGGGATATACTGACAACTTCGTCGGTCAATGTCCATCTGGAGTAAAAATATAGACCACAGAATGCATATTATGCAATTTTTCAAACAAATATTCACAGATTATCAAGGAAAGGGGCAAGCTTATTCCATGATCAGTTCCCCCTTCTCCCTGTAAAATTTCATGTTTTTAGGGTCACAAATGCAGGCTCCAAAGCAACCAGAAGAACAGACAAAGTTTTAAATCCATTTCATCCTCTAGATATGCCAAAAACAATAGGGTAACTGACTTATATGCAAAAAATTTGTGACGATTGGTCTCTAACTGTGGTCTGTATTGTGCTTACAACTCCTAATGGACAGCAGTACGGTGGGACACACTTCAGCTAGTTGAGATATGACTGTTCCAAAATATTGTGAACACAAATAGCTATAACACCCTTACAAAATAATTGTGTAGGGTATAAACAACTCCTCAATAATATATCCTTAACCAGTGAGCGGAGCAGTATAGTCGGACGGTGCCGACCATATGATACCCTACACAACTACCACGAAAAGCACAATTTCGGCGGTTCTATATTCTGAGCCTGGGCAATATTTCGTAATATTTGCACCATTTTTACAGATCATAGATACACAACTCCTATTTCTAAGTCTTGAATATTTTCCAAAATGTTTTTTCATGAAGAGAATTTTTACGCCATACAATAAAAAATTGGTCACATTAGGTTTTGGTTGATTTGACCCTCGGAAAATTGACAGATCATCATCTAAACAGCCGCTCTAAGTATTTGGTCAGATCCCCTTCACCTTGTAATTGTAAAATATATGTTGTTCTTTATATAATAATTGCCTCTAAAGCGACTAGAAAATCTGACAAAATTAAAGTTTTCGGTTCATTGCACCCCCTGAATGAAATCTCAACTTCACCGAAAACTATAAGCATCGTCCTTGAGCATAATCGGAACTTCATGTACAATTTCAAAGCGATCAGCGTGACATTTCTAGCCCTTCATAAAAATTCTTAACAAAATCTAGGCCTATTGGACTTCTAGCCCTTAATAGTATTGAGATATATTGCCAAAATTTAGCATAGCTGCGTCTTTTATCTGCAGGCAGGTGAAGGATATATCGGTCCACTTTTAGGCATAACTCCCATATAAGGGTACCCGCAAATTTTTAGTATTTTGTGGTTTTTGAGCGCGTTTTCAGCTCTCAATTAGGCAATTATTGCAGATTTTGGGGATTTTATGCACATGTTCACCATGCGTCGTCAAAATCGGTCCACATTTGGGGTTTTGCGATTATAGGAAAAATCTTTAAAATTTGCTGAAAATTTTATTTGGGTGTATTATGGTACAATTGTTGGTATTGGTATACTTGTTGGTATGTTCCCTATATTTTCATTTCAAGTATCTATCAGTATTCCCATGGCGGAGGGTTTTTAAAATAAAAATTACATTTAAATTCTAATCGGTTGGACGGGTAGGGACTTTTTATAACTTCTCCACGACTCCAAGCCTTATAAGTTCCAAGGTTGCAAAGAATGACACATTGTTACCAATACAAAGCTTAGAATGGTATGCCGCAATCAAGATGTATGTAATTGCTTCTATCTTTACCAAATATTTATCAATTAGTTAATGAGTTGAATATTTGCAAGAGGGATTATTGGATTAGTCCTTACACATCCCTATCAATCCTACGAAGTGATTTTTCCATAGAACATGTACCAACATTTCCATACCCAACACACAAGTATACATGGTGTGACATAATTTCAATACAAGGCCACCGCTATTGTCACTTCGTATACTACAAATGGCATTAGAGTTTTTCCGATTTGAACTTTTTGTTGTAGTTTCTGTTGTTGTTGACCAAGTCATTTGGGAATTTGTCTCCCAAAACATCATCAACTTGTTGGCGGTCGTTATGTGTGTCAGAGTGTGTGTGTGCGTTTTTGCATGTAATATGTATGTTTTGATTAAAATGTCACCATAGTTGATGGTTGCAGCCTGTGTCCAAGTGTGTTTGTGCCAGTGTGTCGATGTGCGTTACGATGTTTTCGCAACAGAATTGTCCGAGGCAGATGTACAGCCAAAAACTTAACGCCAGTGTGGCAGCCAAAAGCCAAAACGGCAAAAAATAAAAAAACAAGAACTGGCAACCAAGAACTACAAATATTCAGCAGCTAATCTAACGCAACCCGCAGCGGAATTTTGTTTGGCATTGTGATTGTTGTGCCGCAGAAACAGGCCAGGCCGACCGACCGCTGGTATTTTTTCGGGTTGATTTTGTGTGTGTGTTGGTTTTTTGGCGGCAGTCAAATGGCAATGCCAAAAAAATATTTACAAAATACTGTTGAAAATGCAACATCATGAAGTTGCGAATATAAGAACTACAACAACAATACGACTTCATGCAGAAGTACAGGAATTTTTGAAAATAACCCTCTCAAACTAGAACGAGAGCTTCAGTTACTTCTTCACTTCATAGAAGGCTATTGATGAACGAGCTTTTAAAGTTATTCTGTAGATGGTTGAAGAATAGCTTTTATAGTCTTTCAATAGATACAAGAGCTTTTATAGTCTTTCAATAGATACAAGAGCTTTTATAGGGTGCTATGCAAGGGAGTGCTTCTGTAGATCTTCTATATATATATTAGAGCATCTGAAGCTTTTCTATCTATATATACGAGCATCTGAAGCTCTTCTATGTGTATAGAAGAGCGTCTGCAGCTCTTATATGAGTAGAAGAGCATCTGAAGCTCTTCTATGTGTATAGAAGAGCGTCTGCAGCTCTTATATGAGTAGAAGAGCTTCTATTGCTCTTCTATGAATAGAAGAGCTTCTATAGCTCTTCTATCTCTTATATAGGTCTTCTATGTATAGAAGAGCTTCTATAGCTCTTCTATGTATAGAAGAGCTTCTATAGCTCTTCTATGTATAGAAGAGCTTCTATAGCTCTTCTATGTATAGAAGAGCTTCTATAGCTCTTCTATGGATAGAAGAGCTTCTATAGCTCTTCTATGGATAGAAGAGCTTCCATAGCTCTTCTACGGATAGAAGAGCTTCCATAGCTCTTCTATGGATAGAAGAGCTTCCATAGCTCTTCTATGGATAGAAGAGCTTCCATAGCTCTTCTATGGATAGAAGAGCTTCCATAGCTCTTCTATGGATAGAAGAGCTTCTATAGCTCTTCTATGGATAGAAGAGCTTCTATAGCTCTTCTATGGATAGAAGAGCTTCTATAGCTTGTATAGCTCTTCTATGGATGGAAGGGCTTCTATAGCTCTTCAATGCATCCATATAGCTCTTCTATGGTTAGAAGAGCTTCTAAGCTGTTCTATGGATAGAAAAGCTTCTATAGCTTTTGAATGGATAGAAGAGCTTCTATAGTTCTTCTATGGGTAGAAGAGCTGATATAGCTCTTTTATGGATAGCAAAGCTTCCATAGCTCTTCTATGGATAGCAGAGCTTCTATAGCTCTTCAATGGATTGAAGATCTTCTATAGCTCTTCTATGGATAGAAAAGCTTCTATAGCTCTTCTATGGATAAAAGAGCTTCTATATCTCTTCTATGGATGAAAGGGCTTCTATAGATCCTCTATGTATAGAAAAACTTATATAGCTTTTCTATGGATAGCCTTTGAATGGAAAACCTTCCAATAGCTAAGGAGCTTTACTGTGGCTTTTGCATTCTGTATAAATATCGAACTCTTACTGTAGTATGTCCGAACTTGCAAATTTGTCTATGTGACACTTTGCTGCTGTGTGTTGAAGCAATTTTGTGCGTGTATGTCAAATGTTCATGCCACCAGCAACAACAACACAATACAAACAATGTCACTAATGGTGGCGGCAACACCATCAGTAGCAGCCGCAGCAGTATGAGGAACAGCCAACAACTTTGGCAAACATTGGACGAAGTAGCGAACAAAAATGAAACAAAACGAAATGAGATGGCGGCTTTTTGTCGCCAATGCATTACTGAAAATAATCCACACACACGAAATATGCAAAACAAGTGCCAAGAAACACATACATAAGCACACACATACATAGCCCTACAGACAATCATATACGCACACCAAAAATAAAAAAAGATATAAAAACCAAAAAACCCAATACCAACTGTACGGCCAAAAAATGTTGCAACAACACCAGAAACAATTAGTGATTGTAGCCGCCTCAGTAACTGAAATCCGGCAATTCGATATAGCAATAATAACAACAGCAGCAGCAACAACAACAATGGCACTCATCACTTGCATCAATGAAAGAATTTCTTTGAGAGAAAAAAATAAAATAACGAAAACTATTGAAGTGACAAAGTCCACATTTACTTATACATGTAAATGCATCTGTTCAGCAATGCACACATGGATGTGTGTGTCCGTATGTGTGCATGATTTGGCACTTTGCGAAAAAAGCAGCAATGAATATATGGACTTTGATCGGGAACAAAATCCAAATGCTATTTAGATGAATTAAATAATTACACTGAATACCTCATCCTGATGGTTTTTTACAGAAGACTTAAAGAAGTGTTTTTCCTATACATATATGGAAGTGCCTTCACCAACTACCTTATAAAAGGAATATATATGTAGCAGTCCTTGTGAAGGGCCTTTTATCTGCAAAAAATTCTGAAAAGTCTCATATTTATAAAATAACTTATGAACAGTTTTAAATTTATAGAGGATCTCATGTACGACCTTTTATTAATAGAGTATCTAAAAAGTCCTCTATAGAAAATTAAATTAAAACTAGTGAGCGGAGAAATATAGGCAGACATATCGACCATATAAAACTAAACTCTAACTTATGGAATATTTCGTGATATCTTCACCCTCTTGACCGATTAGAGCTCCTCTTCCTTACTATGGTATGTGGGCTGTATATAGTCGAAATATGATGATCGGTATATTAAAAGGTGGCCCTAGGACCAATATTTCGCTACGTTACAAATTCTTGGGGCCACACAAAACAATAATACTCTTACAACCTGATAGCCTTCTCCAACTTTGGGTGCTCCTAGTATTTTTATTGTAGCCTGCAGTAAGATGTTCACAGATTGAAAGAAGTCAAAAAATTGATAAATTCCACTTGTTCGAAGTCTTAAAATCGGTCGTGACTTTTCTATAGGACTATCTTATTGTATTATGTCGTAGTAGGGTTTTAATACTCTGAAAAAATAATGTTCAAAATTACAGACACCCAGGTTGGAAACTGGGGTAGGGTCTTCAACATATAGAAAACCAGTAAGGAAAGTAGTAAAGTCGGACAGGGCCGACTATATGATACCCTTCACCACTATGGGTATATTAAACACCATTAACATGAAATTGGATGAACTAAAATATGTAATACTTATCTAAAAGTGAATCGACTAAGATCAATCAATAAACATGTCATTCGTTTGTTACGCTATTCTATGCTAAATTTTGTACGATGTGCAAAATTTCATGTCAATCTGAAAAACATGAGGAGTTTAATGCACCATTTACTTAAAATCGGACGAAAATACATATGGAAGCTATATACAAATATGAACCGATTTCTTGTCACTTGTCACAGGTTAGGTTATACTAATTTCTGGACGTTTTGTTGCGTCAATTACTTAAATTCAATCGATAATATATAAGGGAGCTATATATAAATCTGGACTGGTTTTCACGAAACTTGGCAGAAGTCACTCTAGGCTCAATTCGGTACGCTATGCCAAATTTCGTACAAATCGAAAGATTAATAGGGACTTTGGTGCACAATTTACATAAAATCGGACGAAACTATATATAGGAGCTATATCTAAATCTGGACTGGTTTTCACGAAACTTGGCAGAAGTCACTCTAGGCTCAATTCAGTACGTTATGCCAAATTTCGTGCAAATCGAAAGATATATAGGGACTTTGGGGCACCATTTACATGAAATCGGACGAAACTATATATGGGAGCTATATCTAAATCTGAACCGATTTTCACGAAACTTGGCAGACATCATTCTAGACCTTATTGATTAGGCTGTACCAAATGTCGTGCAAATCGAAAGATATATAGGGACTTTGGGGCACATTTACATGAAATCGGACGAAACTATATATGGAAGCTATATCTAAATCTGGACCGATTTTCTTGGTCCATTACTCTAGGCTTCATTCAGTACGATATGCCAAATTTCGGGCACATCGAAGGATATATAGGGACTTTGGTGCACCATTTGTATGAAATCGGACGAAACTATATATGGGAGCTATATCTAAATCAGGACCGATTTTCACGAAACTTGGCAGACATCATTCTAGGCTCAATTCAGTACGTTATGCCAAATTTCGTGCAAATCGAAAGATATATAGGGACTTTGGTGCACCATTTACGTGAAATCGGTCGAAACTATATATGGGAGCTATATCTAAATCTGAACCGATTTTCACGAAACTTGGCAGACATCATTCTAGACCTTATTGATTAGGCTGTACCAAATTTCGTGCAAATCGAAAGATATATAAGGACCTTTTACATTAAATCGGTTAAATATATATATGGGAGCTATATCTAAATCTGAACCGATTTCCCCCGATTTCAATAGGGTTCGTCCTTGGGCCGAATAAGTGACCTATGCCAAATTGCATCCAAATCGGATTATAAATGCGACCTGTACTTTGTTTACAATTTAACACCAACAGACGGACGGACATGCATAAATCGACTCAGAAAGTGATTCTATGCATATTTTCAAAAGGAACTACGGGTCTATCTCGTTTCCTTTTGCCTGTTACAAACATATGCACAAATACATAATACCCTGTACCACAGTGTGGTGAAGGGTATAAAAAATAAATGTATAAATGTCAAATGTATATAACTTCGATGAGAAAATACGCCTTAAGCCCTAATAATAGTGAAAATGGGGCGGGAAATTGTTATAGGGACAACGTTAAAACAATGACTGATATCGAAAATTATCAAAAATATATTTTTGCGCTCTACCCGAACTCGAATTGTTAGATTACAGCACCATCAGTGGAATATTCGGTAAAAGCCTTCAAAATACCGGGATTTTGATATGGAGGTTCTTTCAACACCTATTTCGAAAATTTTGCGAAAAAATTCCCGACCTGCCCGTTAAATTTTGTTTCGATCTGGCAACTCCTTCATATAGAAACTTTTATAAAAAAAGACTCATCCGCAATTTTTTACAATAAAAGCATGCATTTCTAATTTTTCATTGTAAACAATTGCGGATGCGTGATTTTGAACACCTGTTTCTATATGAAGTAGTTGCCAGATCGAAACAAAATTTAACATGTGTTCATAGCAGAGAATGCATTTTCCACTAGTGAAATATTCTACATAAAGTAGCAGACCTTTTTGGAGAGATGGAAGTTTCCAAAAAACTTAACTTTTTTCTGTTTATATCGCGCTTTTTGTGCTATGCTAAGAACTTTCCGAACTATCCTTGTATTGTGAAACACGATGACTTTATGCGCGAATATTTCGTTTGAATTCAAAATATCAATCCATTTCAACAACAAAACAATTTATTTTTAAATAGTTAGTTCTGGCGATGAAATTATTTTGAGTGTCATCACGCTCACCAGGTTTTTCGATAACCCAAACACTAAATGTTCCAACCTATATAGAAATACTTCTTCAATATCTATATTATGGAAAGTCCTTATGAAAAGTCTTATATTTATTGATTACTTCTTGAAACTTCTGCTATGTATAGAAGACCTCATAGACTTTTTTTCATAAATTACGTCTCCAATCGAAAATAACATTAAATCGTTTTTGTGTGAAATTTTCCATAGGTGTTTCTCACCAAAGACCACGTCAATGTCGTATTTTTTTATTATTTTGTAATTTTTAGAAACTCCCCCCGACATTATTAGTATCGAATATTGAGAACATCTGCACTTCGTTTCACAGCGAGTTTGAATTAGATTTTGAAAAATTCACCAATACCAAACATTCAACTGATAAAAGAGTTTTGGCCCACCTGCCAAATAGCGAATAGCAAAACTACGATTATCTCTGAGGTCATATGAACTCAAATTCTAATCGAAAATGAGGTGGGGATCTGTTTTTTAGTAAAAATTATGACGACGATCAAAGGTGATTATTAATGAAAAAATATAGTCTGGTCATTTTAATTAACGGAAACTTGGCAAAAGAGTGGTAATAATCCACCATAGGAATACTGACGGTTACGTGAAATGAAAATATGGGGAACATACCAAAAAATAGTTTGTTGCAAACTATAGACACATGTTTCCTTTTGAGAATATGCATATGACCACTTTCTGAGTCGATTTTTGTATGTCCGTCCGTCTGTCTGCCCATGTTAAATTGTAAACAAAGTACAGGTCGCATTTATTATCCGAATTGGATAAAATTGGGCACAGCCCATTTATTTGGCCTTAGGACGAACCCAATTGAAAATGGGGAAAATCGGTTCAGATTTAGATATAGCTCCCATATAGAGTTTCGTCAGATTTTATGTAGCCCACCAAAGACGCAAAGTTAAGCCGTACTCAAGTTACTGTAAAATAATGTGTGGAAAGTTTTCTTGAAATCTGTTTAGATTTGGATATAGCTCCCATATATATTATCGTCCGTTTTTTTGCAAATGATGCACCAAGGACCCAAAATATGACCGATAGCAACAAAATATACTGAATTTAGTATTACATTACATTACATTATTTGGATATAGCTTGCATATATTATAAGCACATGGTGCACCAAACTCCTCATGTTTGTCAGATTGATATGAAATTTTGCACTACGTACAAACATGAGCATATAATGACGTAGTTGCATTTTGTAGAAGTACATACATAGCTCAACGCATGTCTGATTGATTTTTGCTTGAAATGGATTGATCAAAGTCAGTTCATATTTAGATAAAGACAACATATTTTGGTTCATCCAATTTCATGTTAATGGTCATTCAAAAATGCGATGTCTGTTAGGATGCATCTGTTTAATATACCCATAGTGGTGAAGGGTATTATAAAGTCGACCCCGTACGATTTTACTACTTTCCTCACTGGTTTAGTTTTTTTTTATCTAAATACCTGCCTCAACATTAAAAACGAAATCGGTAGGTGCTTTTATATAGGGGCTAGGTCTAAATGCGGGCCGATATAGTCATTCTAGAACCTGACCTTCTAGTTTTTTTATCTCGATATCCTCTAAAGGAAAATCAATTACAACAGATAGCTAAATTGTATAAACGGACAATTTCGAGTACATGATATCCCCAATACTGTTGTGGAATACGGGTATATAGAGGCAACCCCAAAACAAGGAACAAATCAGTTAACTATTTTAATATAAAAAGGGGGTTATATGGGGACTACCCATAAAATGGGGCGAATATTAATAATTTTTGGTAGGGAGATTTATTACCATATACGACTACAAAATACCAAAATTACAGCGAATTCTGTTGGAAACCGCGCTCAAGAACCCCAAAATACCGAAAATTGAAGGGTACCGTTATATGGGGGCTACCCGAAAAAATGAACCTATATTTATAATTTTTAGTGGAGAGATTTGCTACGCAATAAAAAATAAAGGTACCAAATTTCAAGGAATTCGGTTGAAAAACGGGCTCAAGAACCCCAAAATATCGAAAATTGGGTGTACCCTTATATGAGGGCTACCCGAAAAAATTGACCTATGTTTATAATTTTTTGTGGAGAGATTTGATACCCAATAAGTTTAGTCAAAGTACTAAATTACAGCCAATTCGGTGAAAAATCCGGTCAAAACCCCCCAAAAACTGAAAATTGGGAGGCACCGTTATATGGGGGCTACCAGAAAAAGTGGACCTATATTTATAATTTTTAGTGGAGAAATTTGGTATCCAACAAGAACCGATTTTATCAAATTTCAGCGAATTCGGTTGAAAAACGCGCTCAAGAACCCCAAAATACTGAAAATTTGGGGGTACCCTTATATGGGAGCTATGGCTAAACGTGGACCGATATATCCCATCTTCGAACTTGACCTGCCTGCAGACAAAAGACGACTTTATGCAAAATTTTGGCGTTCTTTCTCAATTCGTTTAGACGCTAGAGTCATAAAATTTTACGCTGATCAAGAATATATATATACTTTATAGGGTCGGAAATGATTACTTCGATGCGTTACAAAAGGAAAAACAAAACTAATATACCCTCCATACTATGGTGGAGGGTATACAAATAAAGTTTTGTATGATTTAACACATTGCGAAAGAAAAATAACTATATGTTGTCAAATTCTATATCTTCAAGAAAACCCCCTCGGGGGTAAACATTAAGTACATCTGTACTTCGTTCCATAATGATCAAGATTTTGAAAATTCACCAATACGAAACATTTACCTGATAAATGAATTTTTGCCCACCTGTCAATTGGCGAATAGCAAAAATGCGATAATATATGAGGGCATATGAACGTAGATTCTAATCGAAAAAGAGGTGGAGACTTCTTTTGGGGGTAAACTATTATGTTGATCAATGGTGACTATTTATGATATAGAAAACCGGTGAAATTTTTTTACAATAGGCAAGAGGGTGGAATATATTTGTGGGTATATTAACCCTAGTAAAAATCTGTCAGATCCAAAATATGGGGTTATGGACCTACATTGTTAATTACCTGCCAAGAGGTTTGTTATCCTCTGAGAAAACGAAGATGAAAATTTCAGACCCTTAAAGGGTTAAGTGTCCGACATTCTGATATTGTCAAATTTCCAGTATACTTCACACTTTTTAATAAATATTCGCATAACAACTATTTACTGTAGTCTAAAGGCGGGCTTCCCGGCTAAAAATAACAAACAAATACTATTTA